>NC_133517.1:65472580-65776612 GCF_049354715.1 Callithrix jacchus | reverse complement strand
TTTGGTGGAGCCCAAGTTTATGTTTAATTAGAAGCCCAGGAGGTTCCAATACAGAGTCCCAGAGAAAAATGCATGTTTTATATACTGCAATGGTTTGTGGCATAAAGCCTATAATTTCTTAGCATGGTAAGCAAGGACCTGCATGATCTAACCTCAGCTTCACCTGGTTTCATGCCTCACTTCTCCATGCCTTCTTGTATACACTCTTCAGCAATACCAACCCATCCCTGGCTCCTCACTCTCCCCCATGCTCTGGCAGACCTAGGGACTTTTTCTGTTGCTGTTCCCACTCTGGAATGCCCTTCTCCACTTAAGTCTACTGAGATTGGGTAAATGGTTGTACAAGATCTTGCAGTGAAAGGCTGAGGGGCCTCACAGAGCTAAAATCCAGGATGACCCAGCATGGCATCAGTATGGTGGCAGGGAGACCTATATCTAATTGGATACTCAGAGGGCATATGCTTTTGTGGATTTTTATGTTCAAAATGAGTAATTTTTCAAATTCTGAAAAATGGCTTGTTCTGGAGGCAGCCTGTTTCTTACTATACCTGGGCACAATTCTATTCAACCTCCAAGACGCTGCCAGGTTGCCACTTCTTGCTGGGTTGAATGCCTTTCCTCTCTACCCTGCAATACCTCTAATTTCACTCACCACATAGTGCCATAATCACTGTGCCTGTTTAAGGCTGCTGTCACTTCACATGCCTGGCTTGGTAGTTGCACCATAAATATGTGTTACTATGAAGTTATTTCAGAGAAAATTTTGGTAACGACTAATATGTCTGAGACTAACAAGAAAAGCTGCTCTGGTTTCCAGTCTCTTTTAACGTTCGACAAATTTTATTGCGTGACAACCCTGTGGCTTGTACTGTACCCAACTTTGGAAAGACACAGGTGGATTCTTTCCTATGCTTTTCTTAAAACATATTTAATTCTTCCCCTGAATCAGTGCTCTGGTTCCCTGCCACTCATCCCTAGCAACCTCCTGCTTCTCTGTATTAGTCTGTTCTCACACTGCTCTAAAGAATACCTGAGACTGGGTCGTTTGCAAACAAAAGAGGTTTAGTTGACTCACAGTAACACATGGCTGGGGAGGCCTCAGGAATCTTACAATCACGGAGGAATTCAAAGGGGAAGCATACAACTTCACAAAGCAGGGGCAAGCAGGGAAAACAGCCACTTATAAAACCACCAGATTTCATGAGAACTCACTCATTATCATGAGAACAGAAATCACTCTCATGATCCAACCACCTCCCACCAGGTCCCTCCCTGTGGGGTTTACAATTTGAGATGAGATTTGGGTGGGGACGCAGAATCAGGCCATATCACTCTCTCCTATCAGATCCTAGAAGGCACCACACACTTCCCCACCACTGGGCTTTCATCCCTGGTGTTTCCTCCATCTACTCAAATTCTGTTGTCCACTTTGTCAGCATTTAATCCTTCTCCAAGAACCAGCTCTTGGTGCATCGTCCAGACACCTCTATTGATTTTCCATTCTACACCAAACACTACTTTCCCTGAGCCCTGAGTCAGGGGATGATGGTATGCCAAATGTATAATTGTCCACTGTGCAGACAGAGAAAGGGTGCATATCATCTGGTGCTTCTCACCAAGTCTTATACCAAGACAAGTTTTTGTTGTTGTCACACAAAGGGGTCTGTTCACCAAGGCTGTACTCACCTGATTTGTTTCTACTTGAAGGTGCCCTTGTACCTAATTTAAACAAAGATTCATATAGTGGCAGTGTTTCCCCCGTTTTCTATAACTTGATGGAACTTACTGTGATAGTAGCATGTAGAATCCTGTTTGGGGTTTATCTTTCTGCAGCTACTTTATATGTTCTATGAGGTTGGAGACTTAGTCTTACTTATCTCTATGATCTCTGAAGCAAAGTGCTTGGTTCAAAGGAAACACTTAAAAGACATTTATCAAATCAATGAAATAAACCCTGGGGAAATCTTCCAGTCATTGTAAATATCCAGCCCACTGACTCACTCACTCAGTGTGTGATTCATACATCCACTAACTTATTTTTCATTCATTTCTTTTCAATAATATGAATCACTCTGGGCTTCAGTTTTATCACTGTAAAATGAGAGTGATAATCACTTCTCTCATTACCTCACTAGAAATTTGTAAAGTTCAAAAGAGATGATGTTAAAAAGGCACCTATCAATGTGTAAAATTAAGAAAAACAACCATGGGGAGTGAGATATTGAAATATACAAATACATTTTGGCATTTTTTCAGGAAATGGATTTGTTTAAGCAGCAATATCACAAAATTAGGTATTTTGAAAAACAGAATTTGGTGGTAGCTGTTTTGAGTACAATGAATTTTTCAAAGAGTTAATGAATCTTTTTAACTGCAAAAGTTTTCAATATGGTGATGCCATCATCCATATTCAAGAAAGACTTTTCCAAACTTAACTCACCAAAGAACCAAGCTGATTTGGAGTTAGCTGATATAACAGTCCCTCTGCCTGAGAACACATTACAGAAAAAGATTCAGGAAAGCATCTTATTTAAATGCACAGACTTTAGTCAACTTAGTACTAAATTTCACCCAGTAGAAAGAGCATCCTTCCAGGTTCATAGAACAACAGATTTTCAGAAAACTAATTAAAATCTTTGAGAGAGGCAGAATGGTGTATTTTATTATTTCCCTGGAGCTCAATAAAGCCACATCATATTTCAAAACAAGTTTATTTTTATAACTACAATTGCATTTTGAACTACTTTTAGATCTATGGTAGATGTTATTTTATGTATCACTTTTGCCTCTCACTGTGTTTCTTCATCTATATTAACTCCAGACCATGTAAAGACTCTTCTCTGTGGAGTGAGACTCATCTAGGAAGTTATTACAAATCAACTTGAGCCAGCACTATTCACTTATGGAAATCATAGCCTCCTGTCTAGCCAATTTATCCAATGCATTCCCAAAACACATATTCAATCTAGTTTCCGTGCCTTTGCTCATGTTACCTCCTCAATACAAATTCTTTCTTTATATTCTTCATTCTTCTTTTCCTCTTTTGATCTTTACCTTTTCCCCTTCTTTCTTCTTTCCTTCCTTCTTCCATCCACCCATCAACCCACAAGCATTTATCTGATACTTTATTAGAGCCTGGAGGTACATACACAGCTAAGGTTTCTTATTTGCCTTAAAGAAACTTAGACAAATATGTAGCTATGGAGTCTGCAATACAATGTGACCAGCTCATAATAGAGAAATGTATGAGATACAATAGGTGCACACACATGCACACACACGTGCACATTGAAGAGACAAATCTTCTACAGAGGACTAAAAGAGAAGATAAGAGCAGGGACAACTTCCCAGCAGACGTGTTTAAGACTCAAATCTTGAATATTAACGCTACCACATACACAAAGCCAAAGAAGTGTCCAGCTGGGAGGAAAAATACATGCCAAGGCACAAAGGTTGGAAGCAAAATAAATTTGAAGAATAGTGCCTGACAATAAGAGCTAACATTTTTTGGGTGCATAGTGTTTCTGAGGTACTGCCTTAGTGCCTTACTAACACTTTAAATTTTGTTTTATTATAATGCCCATCATACTAACAAGAAAAATGAAACCACGGGTCATACGGCCAATTAATTGCTGGAGCAAGGGCTAAACCTTAGACATTTGTGTTCTAAGTTCTGGTGGCTCAATTGCTTTGGTTTGGCTGTGATACAGTAAGACAGTGAGATGAAGTCACGTAAGAGAGGGGCAGCCAGCTCACAGAAGGTCTTTTATGCCTTCCTTGGGTCTGTGAAAATTTCTGGATGCCTTCTCTGGCCACTCGGAATGCACTGTAACACTCTCCTCTTTTCAAGTCTCATAGGGCTACTGTTTGTGGGTTGGGCACTTACATGCACATTACCTGCCCACATCCCTTGAACTAAACAACTGGATTCATGTATCATTTAATGCACTCTCCTAAGTAGATTCTGAAGTATCCAGTGGCAGGCACTGCATCCTCTTCTACCCTTAATGCTTCAGACAAGGCTCTGCACAAAACAGACATTTAATTGAAAATAAAATGAATGAATGAGCCCTTGAATCAGCATCAAAAGTAGTAACTTGAGGTTTTATCATATATCGAGCATTTTCACATGATTGACTCTGAAAAATATAAGGCCATGCAGTACGTACAATCTTCACATCTATTTTATATATACGGGGAAACTGAGACTTAAGTACTGGGGGTTAGGTTAGTGTCATTCAATATTGCAATGGCAAAGGAATGGGTAGAAATTGAAGTTCTGGAGGTTTTAAATGTCATCCACTAGTTTTCTGTTCCATCTTTGCTAATCATTTTCAAAAATAAGAGAAAGAGGACAGGTATTTGTAGGAATAGAGACTATATTTGATGCATTTAATCCTCACTTCCTTTCTAAAACTCCATTACCGTCCTGGAACCTAGCCCATAATCCAGGTTTCATTTGCCGAGGTAAAATAACATACCATGGAAGCAGAAATGGATAACGTTGGTCGAGTTGCTAAGAAACCCAGAACATTTTTAAATATGCCAGGTCACTGTCCTACGGGGAAACCAGTAATATGTCATGTCTCCATAGTAACTCACTATGAACAGGATGTGAGTTGAAAATAGAGGAAACTATGAGAATGGTAATCAGTAATAAACCTGAAAAATGCTGAGTAAGAAAATATTCAGTATGGTTAAACATCTCAGAGTGAATTAGCAGGTAAACCGTGAGCTTTAGACTCAAAGAGACTGAGTTAAATCCCAACCGTCCACTGAAAAGTGTAAAACCCAGGCAAAACAGTGAAACTCTCTGAACTGCCTGTTCCCCAGCTGGGATGTACAAGTGTCAAGCATCGCCCTACTAAACTTTCAGGGATGTTGTGATAAAAGGCTACAGAGACATAAAATATTTTTGAAGAATCATTAGCATTTCTGTCTTTAAAGAGGCACATTGTCTCACATAATCTGGGACAACCAACAACTGAAGGTTTATTTTAACTTGGCTCTGGCTTATTTTATGTTGTAGAATTTTCTGTTAGTGAAATATTACCTGTCAGATTGGTCATGATTGGGCTGAAGTTAAATCAATGAGTTGTTTGCTGGTAAGAAGCTTTGAAACTCAGATTTCAGCCATTATCTTCCTGTGTATATAACTTTGAGCAAGTCATTTGGCCTTGTGGTAAAAAAACAATAATAATATTGACATTTCCCTCCCTGTGTCTGTGCATTCTCATTGTTCAACACCCACTTATGAGTTAGAATATGCAGTGTTTGGTTTTCTGTTCTTGTGTCAGTTTGCTGAGAATGATGTTTTTCAGGGAGGCTAGGGGAGGAATAGCAGGCTCACACAAGGGGATCCCTGCCTGAACCCTGTGCCTCAGTGGGTCCAGGGCTTTGCAGTACTTCCTCAAAGTGGTCTAAGTCCATCTCTTCCTCCATCACCCCCACCCCATCCATTGCTTGGAACCTGCTGAGAACAACAGTACATACAACCCAGACAGAGGACTCCAATCTTGGACCAAAACTTGTATGGACTTCATTCCCCATTTCTCCCCTTTGGAGCACTATCCAACCATCTTCCCTATGTGGGATCAACCAGTTGTCCCAAGCTGCTCTGAGATATGTGCCTAGCCCTGGTTCTAGGAGTATGGCTTGGTGAACAAATCACTCCCATTGACCAGTATGGTTTTTCTTTCATGGTAAAGGGCAAAATTAAGCTTCAAGAATGATACTAACATGTTGATTTAGGGTAACTTTCACTCACACTGGATAAAGGAGAAGTTCAAGTCTCTGAGCCAACAAGAGCCTACTGCCAACCCTTCAACTTAAGCTGCATGTATAGACCTGTGCATCAGTTATCATCCATGTATGTATCAATTGTGTTGTCATGTTTGGTCTACGGCACCTGGGATAGCTGAAGTAGTTACACATTTTTTATCCTGTGCCACTGACATCTGGCATCCCAGTCACTGACCCCACTGAAGGTTCTGTGTTATACTGAAGATATTCCTCAAGAGTTGGCCACACCTGTCTCCTGCAAAGTCTTCAGAGACTTGCTCTGCAACATCAACGAGCCCTTCCAATTCATGCTAATCTTGCCTCTGACTATTATAGTGACATTTTACTCTCCCCAGACCGATATTAAGTCATGCTGAATGCGAGACAGACATTTTACATACATTGGACTATTTTGTCAACATTCCTCTGTGCCAGGAGCAGTATATTAGAGGCAAGAGTGTGATCACTATTGGAAGAGATCACATTCTAAGAATGCAGTGATTACTGTCTTGAGAGTTCAGGAGAAGGAATGGTTGCAGGATATACCTTTATGGTGCACAGTTCTGAACAGTTAATATAACATGACTAGAAAATGAATCATCACTCAAGTTTTCCTGCATACTTTGGTTAAGACTTGCACTTTCAGGCATCATCAATAAAGCACCATAACAACATTAGAGAGCCACAGAAAGTCAATATACACAAGTGGCTTAAAGAAGGATGCTGCATCAGAGTAATGTTACAGCTGGAAATTGGTGGTAAATTATATTAGGGAACAGCAGCTACAAGAGAATCTATATTGTTCCAACACAAACAGGTTCCAAAGAGCCATGCATTATGAGTAATGCTACATTTTTCTTGTAATGTGAAATATGAAATTTGACATTAAGAATGGCATATTTGACAAACAAAGAACATGGAGAAATAACTCCTGTACTTGAACACAAAGAGACAGTGCCCAGATATTGGGAAAAGTCTTTATGTACAATGACTGGACAAAAAACAAATATGTAAGTAACGTCTCTATACATTATTCTAAATCTTTGCTAATAAACCACTAGGCTTCACATGGACTCATTAGTTCATAATGTATTTTTAATCACATTGCATGTATAGTTAAGGAATCCACCAGAAATACTTATGCCAGTAAGAAATACTTACATCAGGCCCTATACATTGCAGGGTGATGGACACTAACTCTGCTTTGGACACAGGGATAATAAAAATACTGTCACCACCACCATTATTATTATATATTAATTATTCACTAGAAAAAATAATAATTACTAATAAAAATTAAAAAGCGATTCCTGACACATGCATGTCCCCTCATCCATGAGAAAACAGTGACCTCTCCCTTTTTATGCCACCTTTCTTCCTATTTATGGTACCAGGAACACTGCACTGCTTGCTTTGTGCCAGCTGTGTGATATTTCAGAGAAGGGTCATATACAATATTTTTTCTGAATTCCCAGTACTTACCACAAATCCTGGTGCTGCATTGACACTCAAAACTTTTTGGTGAATAAATAGAGGAATTAATTTATAAATTACAAAATGAGATAGAAATAAAAATACTATTCCAGTAATATTATCATTTCTACATAAACTCATATTTTAAGACAGAATGAGCCAGAGTTCTGAATTGACAAAATTATAGAGAGGCATAGTACTTATTTTTCATTTAAAAGGGAATAATTTATTAAAATACTCTACAGTAGGTACTTTAAACCAATGATTCTGTGAATCTCACAGCCTTTTCTCCCACCATTAGAATCAGCTTTCACACCCACTAAACATAAGATTTCTGAGCCCCACATCAATCCTATTGAATCAGAATCTCTGGGCTGGAGGGTCGGAGCTTGGTGGGGAGGCATGAGGTCCAGGAATCTGCATACTTAAAATATTTTTCAGTGTGTTCTTCGGTACTCTGATGTTTCAGATTTATTTTTGTACAGTAATATATTCATCTCAATTTTTGCCATTCAGTTTCTGAATCACATGGATTCTTGCACCTTTAATTTGAAAGGAAATAGGATTCAACACCAGGAGTCTTCATGAATCACAAATTGGTAGATGTCCTTCCATGATCACACTAGACAGCTGGGGGCCCTTTACCTGCTGCTATGGCATCCTGTTATTTTGGTATCAGGATTTCTTTTTCTTATTTATTTATTTAGAGACAGAGTCTCACTTTGTTGCCCAGGCTAGAGTGCAGTGGCAAGATCTAGGCGCACTGCACCTCTGCTTCTCGGGTGCAAGGAATTCTCTTGCCTCATCTTCTGAGTAGCTGGGACTACAGGTATGTGCCACCACACCTGGCTAATTTTTGTATTTTTAGGAGAGAGGGGGGTTTCACAATGTTGGCCAGGCTGGTCTTGAACTCCTGACCTCATGATCCAACTGCCTCGACCTCCCAAAGTGCTGGGATTATAGGCATGAGCCACTATGCCTGGCAGGATTTCTTACACATTCCTTCTATTGTATGTAATATCATTTTTCCTCTTGTCTACAGGGTAAGCCACATGAGTACATGGACCAAGGCTATTTTATCATTGTGTTTCCAGCTGCTAACACAGTACCTAATCTTCATGAATGCATGAACAAATAAATAATTAGTAGGAATTAATGAATAAATAAGAAAATAAAGAAAATATTTTCTTCTGATGTTAGTTTCATCACATTTAATTTATTTTTACCTTTTATTTATTTATTTTTTTTGAGATGGAATCTCACTCTATAGCACACAGTGGAATGCAATGGCATGATCTTGGCTCACTACAACCTCCACATTCCTGGTTCAAGTAATTCTCCTGCCTCAGCCTCCCGAGTACCTGGGATTACAGGTACACGCCACCACACCCAGCTAATTTCTGTATTTTTAATGGAGACAGGGTTTTATCATGTTGGCCAGGCTGGTCGCAAACTCCTGACATCAAATGATACACCCGTCTCAGTCTCCCCAAGTGCTGGGATTACAGGCGTGAGCTACCACACCTAACCCTATTTTTACCTTTTGTTTCAGGAACATTTTGGTTTTTTTCCTGAGACAGGGTCTTTCTCTGTTACCTAGGCTTGAGTGCAGTGGGATGATCAGAGTTTACTGCAGCCTTAACCCCTTAGGCCCAAGCAATCCTTTCACCTCAGCCTCCTGAGTTCAGCTACCTCCTGAGGAAAATGCCTTTGGTAACTGTCTAAATTCATGATAACTCATTTAATGGACAAAAGAAATTTAAAAAAACCATGATCAGTGGACAACCCCTTTACCCACTGTGTTATCCATTTATGAAGATTTGGAACCTTGATGTATCTTAAAGAACAAAAACAAGAACAATGTTAGTAAATTTCAAATATGAACCATGCATCTATCAAGCAAGATGGCTAATGACTTCATCAATCAACAGAGTAAGCAGAAGTGTGAGAAATGCCTAATAATGCACAGAGCATTCAACCCTGACCTCACTCAATCCTGAGGCTAAACTAAGTCTCATACCTTCTCCCTATGTCTTCACTGTTAGAGTTTCAAAGACTGTGTGTTTGTTATGTTTCAGGAGAGAAAAAAAGGAAGAAAAAAAGCCCTTAAATCTATTGGCCAGCAAACCAGGGCTTAAAGGTAAGGGTAGTGGAGAAATTATTCATGTTAGTTTACAAGGAGATTTCAAAAAGTTTGTGGAAAGATAAAAATTAAAAATATAAACTTTATATTCTCAACATAAGCCCCATCAAGTTCAAGACACGTTTTAGTGACAATATCAAGACACGTTTTTAGTGACAAGTTCAAGACACGTTTTTAGTGATTATCAGTCATTTAGTCCATCCCTAAAAAATGAGGATCCTGGGAATTTCACCATATGGATGCAATATTTTTAAAATTATTAACTGAAGAAAAATGGGTGCCCTTTACAGAAGTTTTTAGATTAAGAAACAAAAAGAAGTCAGAACAAGCCAAATTACAGTTGGAAGGTGGATTCCCTAATAATTTCCCACTGAAAGTCTCACAAAATTACCCATGTTTGATGAGAGGAATGTACAGAAGGATTATCACAGTGAAGAAGGACTCTCTGATGAAGCTTTCCAGGGCATTTTTCTGCTAAACTTTTAGCTAACTTTCTCAAAACAATCTCATAATAGGCAGACATTAGTGTTCTTTTGCCCTCCAGAAATGCAACAAGCAAAATAACTTGAGAATCCCGGATATGGTTTGGCTTTGTTCCCACCCACATCTCATCTTGAATTCCACAATGGGAGGGACCTGGTGGGAGGTAACTGAATCATGAGGGCAGGTCTTTCCCATGCTGTTCTCATGATAGTGAATATATCTCATGAAATCTGATGGTTTTAAAAGGGGAGTTTCCTTGCACAGGCTCTCTTCTCTTGTCTGCCAACATGTGAGATATGCCTTTCATCTTCCATTATAAATTCCCCAGCCACATGGAACTGTAAGTCCATTAAACCTCTTTCTTTCATAAATTGCCCAGTCCTGAGTATGTCTTTATCAGTAGCATAAAAACAGACAAATACAATCCTCAAAAAATGTTGCCATGATTTCTGCTCCTGATCAGTGTGATCTTGCTTGGAGTAGACTACTTGCAAGCCTCCTGCCTCAGCCTCCCGAGTACCTGGGATTACAGGTACACACCACCACACCCAGCTAATTTCTGTATTTTTAGTGGAGACAGGGTTTTATCATGTTGGCCAGGCTGGTCGCAAACTCCTCAAATGGAAAGTCGCACACTCCTAAAATGGAAAATATATTTCATCTGTTACAAGTCCTTGAGGAAATGCTTCAGAACCTTGATCCTACCTGTTTAAAATTGTATTGAAGGCTCTGCTCTTGTCTATAGCTGATCTGGGTGCAATGACTTTGGTGCCCATCAAGAGGAAAGTTTGCACAACTTCAACTTTTCAGTCAGAATCATGCTAAACCATTTGAAATGTCTATAGTGTTGGGTATTGCTTGTACTGTTAATCATCAAACATCTTCCATTATGACATGAACAAGATTGATTTTTTTTCCTTTCAGATTGATGTGGATGGTCCACCATCTTGGGCTTCATCTTCAATATTGCCTTGTCCCTTCTTAAAATGAGCTACCCACTTGCAAAGGATACAAGTCATATTGGATTGGGAGATGATCTTTCTTCATTATGACTTCATCTTAACTAATTACAGCTGCAATGACCCTATTTTCAAATAAGGTTACTTCCTGAGGTACTGGAGGTTAGTACTTCAGCGTATAAATGGGTTGGTGGGGGTAGGGGGCACAACTCAATGCATAACAGAATGTAAACTCAGTGAGGATACCAATTTTTTCTTGTGATTCCTGCTATACCTCCAAAACACAGAAGGTTGTCTAGCACATCATAGATGACAAATGTATACTTACAGAATAAATGCATGTATCTGTCAGTCGAATGTATATCTCTAGTGCCACATCTGATGCTCTTTACACAATATAATTGTACCTGATCTTATTGTCTTATCCATTCTGGCTTCTTGAACATTTATTTCTAATTAATCTCTTTGTAAAACTGTTCTCCCACTACTCTTCCAATAATAATCCCAATTAATCATTAACTCATATCTAATATGATGATCACTAACATAGTCATTATCTAAATATTAAATATGCATGCTATTCTCACTAGTATTTTTATTGTGAATTATATGTCATCCCAAAAGTATATGTTTTTTCTGGAGCAAGAAAAAAGGCACTAGTGAGACACTGAAGACATCAATGTATATACTAGCTGTCTTTGCAATGTATTTCCTGGCTTCCATTCTCTCAAGTCTGGAAAAATCTATTCCTTACCTTCAGGCCCAACTCTGCCTGAGTCTGAGGGTCAATACTAACCTAAACATGTAGTGATTTAAGGAACTTTCTTTTGACTGAGATATATATTATAGTTTCAGAAATACATGCATAAATCAATGAACAGCCTACAAGAAGAGGATCTTAAGAAAAGGATGCAAAACTTCTTTATTTGCTCAATATTTAGGAAAGAAAGTCCAGGTTCAGAATGCAGGGATGACTCAAATAACTACTCTAACTCTGAGGTGTTAAGAGATGCAGTGTTATTCATTTATTCAAGAACACAAAAGATTGTTTTGGGGCATGTACTAGATACCCAGCACTGCACCAAGCCATGGAAATATGACAGAAAGAATACAACCATACTCCCTACCCTTAGGGAACTTGTATCTTAGCAGACGGGAAAACATATTCATGAAACAAATGATACATAAAAGTCATTGATCTCAGTTGTTAAGAAGGAGAAACAAAAGATTAAGTATGCATAATAGAAGAACTAATATTTATGTGGAATCAAGAAGGACTTTTCTTTCAAAAGTTTCTGATTTTTAAAATGGAAATAAAGAATACTTGGAATCTCCAGGGTTGAAGGATAGAGAAAAAGTAAAATATTTTACTACCAGTGAAGAACCTGTGATACTACAATAATAGGATTCACCACTGCTGGATTGTGACTGGGTGAAACAGGAGGTTGTTTTCAGATAATCAGAAAACTATTGTACAGTTATGAACAACCAGGCCCAAGAAAACCTGGTCTATTTTCTCTCTTCATGGACCCTGCTCACCCTAAGCATGAAACAGCCATCACTGTTGGTTCAGAGCCTGTAAGTTTCAGTCTGTCATAAAAGAGGCTCTATTCCCTCTTGACAGTGAACCAGAGTTCTACACAATAAGCTTCTGCCTGAGTACCACATTCAGATCATGCCTCTGCTGTATGTGTGTGCTACATGAGAGGTCAGCAGTAATGCAGGCCAGATATGTAGCGTCCAAGACCTAGTGCCTAGGTCTAGACCTGTCTTTATTTGAGGGTGGCTTTAGACCTAAGGTTTCTACAAGTTTAATGTTTTAAACTTGTAGAAAACATATAAATCTCTTACAGGCAATAAGTGCTCCTGGAATGTAAGTATATTTGCATGTAAAAAGAAGAACACTTGAAGGAATTTTTGAAATATCTTCAGATATTCAAGGCAGTTCATATTTAGTGTAAGAGGTGGGCTTCAGAATCAGATGGCTGTGGGTTTGAATCATGGCCTTGTCATTTAGTGGTGGCATGATATTCAGAAAGTTCCTTCAACTTCTTGAACTTCAATTTTCTAATATGAAAATGGGCTTAACAGCAGCACTTACATCATAAACTACTGTGAGGACAAAAGAAGATAATAATATATAAAGTGTTTAGGACAATTTTATACACTGTGCATATTTAATATGTATAGTCTGGTTCTTTCTTATTCCTGGTAGGGTTTTTGATATTGTGTACAACTTGCATTTCATTCCTGTTTCTCCTTGAGTGGACCCAGTCATGCTCTCACAAAGTCTCATACATCAAACATAGTTCTGTGCCTTCTCAGAGTCTCTCAGCCTCAACTGACTCCCACACAGATACTCACAAGCTTCCCCTCAGCTATCACTATGACTCGCTGACCACATGTGACCCCAGGCCATCTATGACCTAATATTGAACAGTTTAGGGTCTCTGGCTCTTCTTCCATCTCCCCACCTATGAGTTCCAGAACCTGGGTTCCATAGCAGCTGCCAAAGGGGTCAGTTCAGTGCTGGAAATTTTAACCAGTGGGACAGGAAAAAGTGAGAGCTTGTGGCCAATTTTCTGTTTCTCACCTCAACATGCCAATGCACTATACTGTACAGACAGATATGTCAAGAATGCCCTCATGACAAACAGGACATACCTTCATAGAAACCAAATAGGGCTCTTCTTGGCTCATGATGAAGCAGTGGCCAGAGTGGTTAATGCATTGTTTCCCATGCTTCCCTTCTTTCTTCGCTTTTCCCTCACTCTTGCCTCCTAAGATTTTATTTCCCAAATGAAACATCGACACTTAACTTACACCTCAGGTTCTGCTTCTAGAAAACCCTACCTAAGATTATTGGTAATAGAAGTGGTCTTACAAAGATTCTCAGGAAGAATTTGGGAGTTGGATTTCCCACTGGCATGAAGGCAATAAAACTTTACTGCTTGTAGTAAGTGGGATGCCATGGATATCATGAGTACCCAGGCTTCTATCTGTCATTAATGGGGTAAGAAGAAGGCTTTGGGAGATTGAGTAGTTGTGATGCCTAATCAATTTGGTACCAATGAAAATGATAAGAACTGTGGAGTAGGGTAGTTTTTTGGAGGAGGGGACATGGGAGATTTTGTATAGACACCAAAAAAACTATTCCAGTGCTGGTTAATCGCCAACTGTAAGATGACCTAAAAGCCAGAAACATCTATGATAAATTAGAAGACATTTTTAGCCCTTACAATCAGAGAACAGACTATTCAGTAAAACAGATTGTAGTAAGAGTGGAAGAATTGCAAAGATTAAAGAAACTGTCTCAACAAGTCTCGTATGTCAAAATCAGAGGCCTGATATGAAGAAAGCTGAATCCTGGAACAGGACTATTTGGGATAGGAAACAGGATAGACATTGGATAGGAATATCTGGGCTAATAAACCAGTTATTAGCCACCTCCTAATCCTCTAAACTCTAAACTTTCCTCATAGCAGAAGAAGCTTTTTACTCTTTTCCTGACGACATCTTTTACCTGGGGATCGTGCAATGAATTCAGGTGAACCAGCGCCTTGCACTATGATACTTGATCTCCTGCCACTTTTACTGTTCCCAGCTTGATAATTAGAGTCAAGTTTAGTAGAGCCCCAGAAGAGGGCTATACACTAACAGACTAGCTTATATGACCTGAAAGGAACTGAAGAAATGCATGTAAGAGTGAGTATGGTGGCTGTTATCCAGGTGAGAAAAACAGAACAATGAACAGGATAGAATTTATTGGCATGAAGGCACTTATCAATGCTTGAAATCAATGATCTAGCATGAGTTTGCTGAGACAGATGGCTCCTTCAGGCCTAGACTGGAAGATGGCTTACAGAAAAGCAAAGTGAAAGTGCCAGAACATTTTCAGCATACTTACAAAAATGGAGTCTCTGTTGAATTTGGTTTTTACATCACTCTAGACCAACACACCTTCCACTCCCCTGGCCTACACAGGTCTTAGCAATGGGTTGCTATGTCCTTGCGGCTTAATTCCAGATTTCTCCTGCTGCCATAGCCAACCCCATGTGTAGCCACAGCCACAGCATCACATTATTATGCCACATTTTCATGATGATAGGCTGAACCCTTGGGGGAATCCAGGCCAACTTGCTAAAATGTTTGCCTGCAAACATGCAACGGCCTCACCTAAATAGATGTTTCACAAAATGGTTTTTTTTTCAATATTTATATATTTTTTTCACTATCCCTTATTGCTTTCAGGCCAATAGTGGAGGTTATACTTGAGACCAGTTTAAGTGAAGATATTTAATCCCTGATCCAGAAGAAAAAACATACACATCAAAACAATTGCAAAACATGACTGTATACTACAGGATCTAGGGGAACATGACTACAGAATTCATTAATCTAGAGAACTCAACTGTAACTCCAAAATTAGATTGATTCCAGGAAGGACTGGATATGGTTTGTTAGGTTGATTCCTTGAACCTTCGACACAGTGATGACCTCCAGTAAATAAGATCAAGATGTCAAAACAGCCTTGGCATAGTATTAAGGGGAAAAAAAGAGTGGTCAAGAAAGTAGGGGTCTTACCTTATACAATGAAGCAACTGCATTCTCCAGGAAAGCCCAGGGGTGCTCCTTTTACCAAAGCAATAATGGACATAAGAATGAGGGAATAACTGGCATTGTTAGATGTGCAGCACAGGCTGACCTCTGTAGACTGGCATTTGTAGCCCACTTCAAGTATGGGATTGCCTCCAAGAGAAAAACACTTCCTTTCTCCTTCTTGAGTCCCCTTGCATGGGACCTAATAACTAGATGCTCAACAAATTCTCCTTTGTTTCACGTATTTAAGCCAGATACCAGAAATTATCTTAGCTATGGAACTGAACTTGGATTGATTCCAGGCTCTGAATTTTTTTTCTTCCTTCTAGGTTTATAAACACACACACACACACACACACACACACACACACACACACACACGTTTTTAACATGTTTCTCCCCTGTAAATTTTTATTTCTAGAATAATTTGGTTAAAATAATGTCTCCAAAATGAACTCATGCTTGCCTGCCTGTTTTTGAAATACTCTGTTTTCTCCTCTTTGACTCTGTTTATGATAGAAAGTAAAATTTTTTACTTATTTGTTCCATAAAGGCAAATGGAAGAGGCCACTGAAGTTGCTCTTTAGATTCTCTTCATTTCAGTGGGTGAAACTTCCCAAACTGGGGCCAAGTCATTTTAAGCAAGCCACTACAAAGTGGGACATTTCTGTAAAATTGCACTATTTTGAAAATATACAGGTGCTTTTTTTATTTCCTCAATAAAACCTCTTCCCACTTGTTTTCTATTTATAAAGACCCCCTCCATCCCCTCACCAAATGGTTGAGTTTCAACTCATCTTGACACCCGAAAACACAGCTGTCTTTGAAATAGAGAAAAACAACCTCCTGTAGAATCTGAAATAGCGGTTCACAAACAGAAAGGAATTTAGGCTGCTTTATCTCCCAGAGACTCAATTAATCAGCAACTTCTCAGGACATAATGTGAGTCTCTTATCTATGTATACCCCATGGCCAGCACTTTTGCAGCTACATAGGAAGCACCTTAGAAACCTTGAGTTGATTTTCTTTGTAACTGAAACTTGTTCTAAGCATATAAAGTGAGCAGTGTGTCATGAACAAACAGCCAACTTTGCTGAATTCTTCCTGTGTGTTAACCACTGTTCTATGGGCTTCACATGTACTCTTTCCTTTGACCTCGTTACTTACTGTTATCTCTAGTTGCTAGATGATAAAAGAGAGACACACTGTGGTCAAATAACTTGTGCAAGTTTATTTAGCTTCTCAGGATTAGCTCCGGGCAGCATGGGACATAGGATTGTACCATGTGAACTAGGCTAAGTTTATCAGTGCATTTCTTCTAAGTGACCACATAGATTGACCAGAGAATAACAAGTGATGAAAGCCATTACAACCATAGCAAATTATACATAATACTAAAAGTATTGGGACAATGATGTTCTATTTCCTGCTGGACATGAAAATCAAGGCATATAGCTCTAAAAAAATATTGGCAACAATTTTGAACTTTAAGGAAAATTAAACTTCCATTGAAGTTGACCCAGCAGAAGGCAGGCCAAGAAGACAAGGAGAATATGTCCTGGTGACATTTACTTGTGCCTCTGATCAAGCTGTGCATGAATCTAGATCCAAGGTACTTTACAGTTATTTAGGCGATTACATTTCCTTTGGCTTTTATGCCAATTTGAGTCAGTTTTATTATTGCAACCAAAGATTCCATACAATTATTAAGAGTAAAACCAATATTTAATGGTGAATTCCTGGTGTTAAAAGAAGATAAAAAAGAGAAGTACCTTGGAATAAAAGGGAAAGACAATGTAACAAGCTCAATCTCCTAATAAAGTTTCTTCCTTATCATTTTTCTTTTTAACCCCTGCCCAATGTGGATGTCGTGGGCCAATAAGTGGAGACAGGTGACAAGAAGATGGAAGTGCTGAGGGAGGCCTGGGGTGTTGTAATACTGAGGCATAAAAGGTCTTTGTGAAAGCTTTTCTCTCTGAGGAGGCCTTAGTCTGGATATTATCTGATTTTAGTGTCATGAAACCGCCACGCAGGCTACACAGCCATTCAAGATTTAATAGACAAACCAACTTTGCCTCTTGTATCTTTCATACCGAATGCAAAAAACAGCTTCATAAGAGCTAAAACACACACACACAAATCCCCCCAGAGTGTCACTTGGAGTAGTTCATTAAAAAAGAAAGGTACAATTTAGTAATTAAACATTATTAAAAATCTGTTCATTCTATGTCAGCAAGGTTAAAAGCAAAGCTAATTATATGCCCCAAGGATTTCCAAAGTACTCTTCACTGGCCTTGATTGGGTTTTTCTTGTAAATTAAACCCAAGTAAGTAATTCACTAAAGTAGACAGATGTGTTCTGGATTGCACATTACTTTCTCTGTGTTTGCCTACCTGTCTTAGCTTCTCCTCATCTTCCCAGGGGAAAAGGAGAAGATGTCTTGAATGAGACCAATGCATTTTACTATCTACTGTACTCTTAACTATTATAGTACAAGGTCTCTTCTCTTCGTCCGTATATCCCTGGGCCTAGCAAAGAGTCTGGTTCATGGTAGTTGCTCCATAAATGTTTTATGAGAATAAATAAAACATAGTTCTTAACATTCAATCTTCAGATCAAGACTGCTAAGTAGGACTTGCATTAGACAAACCACTAAAGTGAACTTCTGTATACTTCCATTCTCCTTCCAGTGCCCATTTCTTTTTTTGGTTAAACTAATTAATTCATTCAACAATTTTTAATCCTCCTTTTTTTTATTTATTTACTTATTTATTTTTAACTTTTGTTTTAAGTTAAGGGGTACATGTGCCAGTGTGTCACATCAGTAAATTTGTGTCATGGGGGTTTAAGGTACAGTTTATTTCATTATCCAGTTATTAAGCCTAGTACTGAATTATTTTTCCCGATCCTCTCCCAACTTCCAGCCTCCGCCCACCAATAGGGCCCGTTGTATGCTGTTTTCCTCTATCTGATCATGTGTTCTTATCACTTAGCTCCCACTTATAAGTGAGAACATGGGATATTTGGTTTTCTGTTTCTGTGTTAATTTTCTAAAAATAATGGCCTGTAGCTCCATCCATGTCCCTGCAAAGGACATGATCTTGTTTTTTTTTTTTTAAAGCTGCATGGTATTCCATGTTAGACTGTGTCAACAAATGTTTACATTCATAGCATCTCTTATGTGTCAGAGAATGTGATAGGATCTAAACTTTAAAAGCCTTCCCAGAAGGAGTCACTAGGCTATGAGGGAGCTAGAGGTGTAAACAATTGTTAGAGTGTTTTGTAAATCTTTTAATAGATGACATTTATTCTGTGATGACTGGTCAGCGTCCCGTTTCTCAAATGTTGTAAGTACCATGACGTCTGGCACCAATTCTGGTCTTGCGCACATTTGGTACCCTCCGTGCCTACCTTAGTGTCTGGCACAGGGTAAGTACTTGCATGCATGATGGAGAGAAACCAGTGTCAACTTTGGTCATTCTTCTCCTTCACATCTAGAAAATAGGAACTCAAATTCTCAATACAAGACCTGAAAAAAGTCCAGGATTTTTACACACACACTTACCCACACATACACACTTATTATAAGAAACTGGCTTGTGTGATTATGAAGGCTGAGGAGTCTCAAGATCTGCATTCCACAAGCTGGAGACCCAGAAGAGCCAGTGACAGAGTTCCAGATTAAGTCTGACAGCCAGAGAACCAGGAGAGTCAATGGTATAAATTTCAGGTCAAGTTCTTAAGGCCAGAGAAGATCCATGTCCCAGCTCAAAGACAGGTGGGAAGAGTAAATTCTCCCTTCCTCAGCGTTTTTGTTTTTGTTTTTGTTTTTGTTTTCTGTTCCCTCCTCTGAGAGATTGGATGAAGCCTGCCCACATTGGGAGTGGGTGGGGGAACATCTGCTTTACTCTGTTGTTTAATTCGAATGTTACTATCACCCAAAGACACTCTCACAGAATAACATTTAACCAAATATCTGGGCACACTGGGGCCAAGTCAAGTTGACACATAAAATAAACCATAAATTTACTCTAATCACCTTTTCTAGTACAAAACATACAAGGAAAAAAGTGGGGTAAGTCCTATTTCATAGTTTAGAAAACTCAACCCTTTTTCTCTTTAGCATACTCTAATGCAATATGGCATAATTTAGTGGCTTTCAATGCTCAGTGGGGTTAACCTGACCTTCCAGATGTTCAAGGAGATACAAAGCAGTAATTGATTTAAGGAACATCATTTATTTCATTCTCACATAAATAATTAAGCCTCCTTTTGACTGCTGAGGATTTATGAGCAAGAGTTAAGCCATCTCAAGAATGAAATTTTAAGTATAGCAAGAACTCCAGTTGTGTAAGATACATTAAAAGGAACTGCTTTATCAGCAATCATATTTTATGGAAAACAAGGAAGCACCTTGATTATTTACCAAAATACTAAGTTAAGGAAACTGGAATTACAAATCCTAATTTGTACTGTAATAATCTGCTGTAAGTCTGAAGCATTAAATTCTATTCTGGGTTCCACATGTAGAGAACATTGACAAACTTAAGCCACATAGAGAAAATATAGCAAGACATTTAAATACTTTCATTTAAAAAAGCAGAAACCATTAGGGATGCTTAACCCAGACAAGGGAAGGCCTTGAAGGGAGTATATCACATCACATTTGTGGAATCAGCTTCCTCACCAACTGCAACTTGACATCTTAAAAATAAATAATCCTCAAGAACTCCTCTAGCTCCCACTTACTAAAGCTCAGATTTTCTGGCATATGCCTAAAAGCCACAATTTATGATTTCTCTAAGACTCAGAACTTCCACTTTTATTTACTTATTTTTTATTTTGAGACAGCGTCTCTCTCTGTCACCCAGGCGGAAGTGCAGTGGTGTGATCTCTCAGCTCACTGCAACCTCCATCTTCCAGGTTGAAGCTATTCTCCTGCCTCAGCCTCCCAAGTAGCTGGGATTATAGACTCAAGTCACCATGTCTGTGTAATTTTTGTATTTTTTTGGTAGAGACAGGGTTTCACTATGTTGGCCAGGCTGGTCTCAAACTCCTCACCTCAGATGATCCACCTGCCTTGGCCTCCCAAAGTGTTGGGATTACAGGTGTGAGCCACTGCACCTGACTAGAATTTCCACTTTTAAAAAGCTGCACCAAACTGATTGATATCTGGGGAAACCAAATACCCACAGCTGGTTGCCTTTCTTAATCGTTTACTATACTAATGAACAAAGAGCTGTGAAGAAAGGTGCTCTAATTTGTTATTCAATCCACCTGACTCCTAGATAATAGCTAATATATTTACCTGAATTGTGATAACTGTTTACATTTGACAGCATGAACTTGCAAAACGCTATCATGTGGAAGGTAAAGGAAGCTGTATTAGTCCGTTTTCAGGCTGCTGATAAGACATACCTGAGAGTGGGTAATTTATAAAGAAAAAAAGGTTTAATGGACTCACGGGGTTCCACGTGGTTAGGGAGGCCTCACAATCATGGTGGAAGGCAAAAGGCATGTCTTACATGGCAGCAAGCAAGAAAATGAGAACCAAGTGAAAGCGGTTTGCCCTTCTAAAACCATTGAAAAGGGAAAAAAGTTTTTGCAGGGTCTGCGAAAGGGCTGCAGGTTGCTTTTCAGTGCCCTGCAGCTCAAACCGCTAGGCGGAGCGCATGCCAAAGGGCAGGTCGTGGGGCTCCAGCTCCACAGCAGCTTCTAGGGTTGAGCGTTTACAGCTCCAGAAACCCTAGGGGGCATGTGTTACGATGTGCCCTTTCAGTTTAGTCGTCCACAGGCAGCATGTGTTAGTCAGCTCAATTAGACCCTCTGCCTTATTGCAAGGACAGAGGAGTTTCTGTATCCCGGGTTCTTGCCCTAAAATACTGGAAAAGTTGGATCACATGTGGTCTTGGAAGGCAGGTGCAAGGTTTTATTAAATGGAGGTAGCTCTCTGCAGATGGATGGGGAGATAGGGAGCCAGAAGGGGAATGGAGTGGGAAGGTGGTCTTCTCCTAGAGTCGAACTGCTCAGTTGCAGGAATCTTCTCTGACTGCCCACTGCGGAATTCCATGTCATCCATGTCCTTCCACCTTCAATGGCCTGCCGCCAGCACACACACAGGTGTGTTCTTCTGCCTGTGTGTTCTTCTGCCAGTGTGTTCCTCTCAATGTCCAGCCGCTTGTGTGTGTGTGCCAACTAGGAAATCAGGGTTTTTACGGACACAGGATAAGGGCGCATGGTGGTCCAGAGTGGTCTTGAAAATGCAACATTTGGGCATGAAAAAAGGAATGCCTACCCTCACATAGGTCCGTGGGCATAGGCCCTAGGGTGGAGCCCTCGCCAGAGATCCCTGCCCTTCTATACGCAGCACTTCCCTGCCCACCTTCTGTATCAGCATCAGATCTTGTGAGACTTAATCACTATCATGAGAGAACAGTGTAGGGGAAAACATCCCTACGACCCAATTATCTCCCACCTGGTCCCTCCCACAACACATGGGAATTATGAGAGCTATCATTCAAGTTGAGGTTTGGGTGGGGACACAGCCAAACCATATCAGAGGCTAAAGTTCATTTTGGCAAACACAGGCTACACAGCATGGGAAAGGGAAGGATCGTTCTGATTTCCCTTAAGAGTATGAAATGAGAAATGGAGGTTCTGGAGATAAAGGAATGGCATGGAATAATGCCATCTTGAGAATCTCGACTTTGGGATCGATTTGCAGGTCATCTAAGAAGGCAGCGGTACTGAGTGTTAGCTGTGTACAGGGTTTGGGAGTCACACAGCCTGGGTATAAATCCAAGCTCTGTCACTTACTAGCTGGGTGATCTTTGAACATAGGTATGTGATGAGTTTCTACCCCTTATCTGCAGCCCAGATCTCTCTTAGCCCAGACATGTATATCCTGCCTGTATATCTCAGAGAGAGACCAAATTGAGCATGACCAAAATGGAATCGATCGTTTTCATCTCTTCCCCAAACTACAGTTCTGGCCACTGTGAAACAGATCTATGTAAGAGAGGCGTGATGTCCCTTACCTCCAGTCACCCAAGTTTAGCCCTCATTCTGGCTATTGCGTGTTGGACTGTGATACTGACAGAAAGCCATTTTCCCTAATAAATACCTAAATTTTCAAAACTCCACATGTGTGAAGATGAGGATGAAGAGGAAAAGAGTAACAGATGGAGCAAGGAGAAATGAAGAAAGACAACGGAGACAGCAAAAGCACAGAGAGGGAGAAGATGTGAAGAGAATGTGTGCAGCCTGGTGACTTCTTTGTGTGCAGTTTAATTCCAGATCCTGAAAACAGACTCCAGGTGCCCCAAGATATATTTTATAGCTATTTCTGGCAGTACATTTACAAATTAGAAAATTATAAATGCAAACCTCAGCCCTAGAGGGCCAGAAAAAATGAGGTAACCATTCATAATCTCCCAACACTGATTTCTCCATTAGCCTGTGCGAAAGCAGAGGCTTGAGGCTCATCAGAGAATGTGAGCTGCTGCAAGAAAGCTATAGAAAGCCAAAAGAGGAGGGTAGGAAAAGACAAATTCCTCTTGAGATCAGGAAGGACTACAATTCTCTGCAAATAAGCAGAGCATCCAGAGGAAAGACAAACTCTAACCGTTCCAAGAGCACAAGGTTGGAAGTGCAATGATCAGCCTGAAGGCAATTATTTTAAAAGTGAAAGATGTAGACCTAGAGTTACTTTTTAAAAATACAAAAATGCATAGAGCAAAAATAATATTCAATGATGATGACAAAATTAGATTTTGAAGTATATAATCAAGCAATAAAGTCTCTTTCAATCTATCCTTTCCAATACAGAAGTTTGAGATCATACTATAAATATTACTAAGCAGTTTCACTTTTTTCACAACACTGTGTGTATGTAGATACTTTTCCATTTTGGCACTTTTTTATTAGCCTACTTAAGTTTTTCTTAACTTTCATTTTAACTTCAGGGGTACATGTGCAAGTCTGTTATATAGGTAAGCTTGTGTCATGGGGGTTCGTTGTACAGATTATCTCATCACCCAAGTATTAACCCATTAGTTATTTTTCCTGATCCTTTCATCCCACCCTCCACCCACCAACAGGCCCCACTGTGTATTGTTCCCCTCTACATGTCCATGTGTCCTCATCATTTAGCTCCCATTTATAAGTGAGAACATGCAGTATTTGGTTTTCTGTTCCTGTGTTAGTTTTCTAGGACAATGGCCTGTAGGCCCACTTATGTCACTGCAAAGGACATGATTTCATTCTTTTTTATGGCTTCATAGTATTCTGTGGTGTATATGTACTGTGTTTTCCTTAATGTTTATTGAACATCTTATTATATATTTTTAAATTCTTTCCTCTCTCATCAGAAGTCATTTTGCTTGTTTCTAAATGTTTTATTATTACTAAAATCACACAATAAAATTATTATGCATATATATCTTAAGATGATCTTCTTATTGCTTTGTAATATAAACTATAGAATAAAATTGTTGAAGTGGAATTTCAGAGACATAAGTTATGCATAGTTTTAAATTTTAATATAAATTACAAAATTATCTCACTAAATAACAACAATTTAAACTTCTGTATATAACAGTGCTATTTTCATACACTCTTGTTTCACTTCAGATGCCTTAAATGTCTTAAATTCCAGTCAGACCAATGTGGAAAAACATATTTCTTCATTTCAGTTTTTATTTTAGAAAATATTAATTGAATATGCTTTTGTCTGAAATCATTCACATTTTTGTGACTTTGCTTTGACACTTTTTCCTACTGCTTCTTAAAAGCTAAATTTCTCATGGATTTGTGGGATATGAATATTTTTAAAACTATGAACTTCAGCTCTCAAATATCTCTCAAATACGCTATAACCATTATTATGATATACCAAGCAGAAGTTTGAAGTTTTAAAAGTAGCTGTATCTCTTCCTCTTTACTCTATGGCTTTAGTAGTTTGTATATAGAAAAGCCTTGCCTAATTCTATGATTATTCCATAAATACTATATTTTATTTGTCTTATAATACTGTTTTTTAAAATATTTTTATTGTAGTAAAATGCACATAAAAATTTTGCCATTTTAGTCGTTGTAAAGTATAAAATTCAGTGGCATTTAATACATTCACAATGTTGTGAAACCATTACCACTGCCTAGTTTCAGAACATGTTCATTAGTTTAAAAGGAAACCCTGGGGGGTTTGGGTTTGCAAAATCATTACATTTTTTTTTAAAAAAGGAAACCCTATAAGCATTAAGCAGTGACTCCCTATTTCCACCTCCCCTGACAACCACTAATCTGATTTCTATGGGCTTTCCAGTTACGTATATTTCATGTAAACAAAAATCAGAACATATGTGGCCTTTTGCATCTGATTTCTTTCACTTAGCATAATGCTTTTAGCATTAATCCATGTTGTGGCATGTACTGCTAAGTGTTAAATGATTTGTGTTGCTATAAAGGAGTAATGAAGCTGGGTAGTTTATAAAGGAAAGAAACTTAATTGGCTCACAGTTCTGTAGGCCATACAGAAAATGTCATGCTGGCATCTGCTTGGCTACTGCTGAAACCTCAGAGAGCTTTCTTTTCATGACAGAAGGCAAAGAGAGAGCAGGCATGTCACATGGCAAGAGCTGGAGCAAGATGGGGGGAGCTTCCATTCTCTTGTAAGCAACCAGATCTCCCAGGAACTTTGAAGAGAACTCACTCATTACCATGAAGATGACACCAAACCATTGAAAAGGGATTCACCCCCATGACCCAAACACTTCCCACCAGGCACCATCTCCATCACTGGGGATTATATTTCAACATGGGACTGGGGGGGAGAAATATCCAAACAATGCCACTGTACTTTGTTCTTTTTATGGCTGAGTAGTAGTTCCTTGTCTGGCTGGGTCACATTTTATTTACTCATGCATCAGTTGATGGTCATTTGGGTTTTTTCTATATTTTGGCTACCATGAATAGTGCACTAAATAACTTTGTTAGGAAAGTTATCTCTCTTATTTACTAGGGGAAATATCAAAATCTAAGGCACTTTTCAGGACATTCTACCCCAGTGCAAGATACTACACAAATGCAAGTGTCAGATGCAGAAAAATAAACGAAAACAGTTTGATGTAACACTCAAGAGATCCAGCCTTTGAAGCAATTTGTGAAGACTTAGCTCTCTCTAACTCATGTCTGAAGAAACTGGGTGCCGTATTCTACAAGGCTATTGCAAAAGAGCACGTTTCCTAGAGCTAGAGCTCTGGTGATGAAAAGATTTTCACAGGACCATTTAGAACAAGAATCACCTGGCTGGGCAAGATGGCTCACTTTTGTAATCTGAGCACTTTGGGAGGCCGAGGTGGATCCTGAGGTCACCTGAGGTCAGGAATTTGAGACCAGCCTGACCAACATGGAAAAACCCTATCTGTACTAAAAATACAAAAATTATCCAGGTGTGGTGGTGCATGCCTGTTATCCCAGCTACTTAGGAGTCTGAAGCAGGAGAATCGCTTGAACCTGGGAGGCGGAGGTTGCGGTGAGCCGAGATCATACCTTTGCATTCCAGCCTGGGCAACAAGAGTGAAGCTCCATCTCAAAAAATAAAAATAAAAAAAAAGAATCACCTGAGTCTAATCTGAGTAAAACATGCCTTCATTTCTCAGCTGAATCAAATGGTTCCATTTCTCCAGTGGCTGAAGCTACTGGGGAAAGAAAACAGAATCAATTGCTCCCTTTCATGAGGTGTGGACAAGAAAGGCTCTGAAATGCAAAGCTTAAGCTTAAACTTATTCTTCAGCTTAGGAACAAAGTGTAAGTGTACGCCTCTGCAGGCTTCCCCAAACTAGTTTCCAAAGTCAGATAAGTGATCGCAGCATCCCACAAAATAAGCAGGTGAGCCCTCTCTGAACAGCTGGCCTGGGAAAAGTCTGAGACACGTGCATGGGGGCTGTGATAAGGAAAAAATGCAGCCCTGGTTCTGAAGGTTGAGGAGCTCTCAGCAAAGGCTTAGAGATGGCTAGAAGGGCCATGGAGATGAACTGATCCCATGTTCCCCCAAGAGAGATTCATTTTGAGCTGCCTCTCTAGCTCCAATTCATTCCTGTTTGGTGGACCCCAGGGAAGGAGTTGGCAGTAGAGGCTGGAACAGCTTGAAAAACAAAGTCTGCTCATGTTTTAGGCTCATTATCATTGGCTTGAATTCCCCAATTGGCATTTGGAATCAGTGGGGAAACATTCACTGACTTACTTGAAGACCCAGGAGGCATACAGAGGCTAGAGATTTTTGTTACAACTAATTTGAATCTTTTAAGATGCTAGCCCACTTCAGTCAACAGCATCAGGACTCAGAGTAGCCAGAGGTTGTACTCATTTATGTCCAGTGTGCCAAAACCTCCCTAAAGACAAATAATAAATGAAAAAAATCCAATAAACCCTTGTCTTTTCTCAGGGATCATAACCCATGTGGCCTCTCCCAAATTAAATCACCTTTGTTCCTTTGTCAATGATCAGTTGACTATACTTGTAGGGGTTTATTTCTGGGCTCTCTATTCTGCTACAATGATCTATGTTTTTATTCTTTTACTAATACTATGCTCTCTTGATTAATTTAGCTTTAAAATAACACTTCTAGTTGAGTCATGTGAGCCCTGCAACTTTCTTCTCCTCCTCTAGTATTGTCATGGCCATTCTAGGTATTTTGTCCTTCTGCATAAACTTTAGAATTCATTTTCAGACCTTCACAAGAAGAACTATAAAACACTGTTGAAAGAAATCACAGATGACACAAACAGATGACAAAACATTCCATGCTCATGGATTAGAAGAATCAGTATTGTTAAAATGGCCACACTACCCACAGCCATCTACAGATTCAATGCTATTTCTATCAAACTACTAATGTCATTTTTCACGGAACTAGAAAAACTATTCTAAAGTTCATATGTAACCACAATAAGAGCCTGAGTAGTCAAAGCAATCCTAAGCAAAAAAAGAAAACCATAGTCATCATGTTACCTAACTTTGCACTACACTGTGAGTCTACAGTAACCAAAACAGCATGGTACTGGTACAAAAAGAGATATGTAGACCAATGGAAAAGAGAACGCAGAAATAAAACCAGACATCTACATCCAGCTGAACTCTAACAAAGTTGACAAAAATAAGCAATAGGAAAAAGGATGCCCTATTCAATAAATGGTGCTGGGATAGCTAGCCAGCCATATGTAGAAAAATGAAACTGGACTCCTACCTTTCACCATATACAAAAATCAACTCAAGGTGGATTAAAGTTTTAAATGTAAGATCTCAAACTCTAAGAATCCTAGACAAAACCCTAGGAAACACTATTCTGGACATTGAGCTTAGGAAAGAATTTATGACTAAGTCCTAAAAAGCAATTGCAACAAGAACAAGAATTGACAAGTGGAACTTAATTAAACTAAAGAGCTTCTGACAGCAAAATAAATTATTAACAGAGTAAACAAACAGCTTACAGAGTGGGAGAAAGTATTCACAAACTATTCATCTGACAAAGGTCGAATATCCAGAATCTATAAGAAATTAAACAATGAATCTAGCAAAAAACAAACAATCCCATTAAAAAATGGGCAAAAGACATGAATAGACAATTATCAAAAGAAGACATAGAAGTGGATAACAAATATATGAAAAAAATGCTCATCATCACTAATCATCAGAGAAAGAGATGCAAATCAAAAACACAATGAGGTACCATCTCATACCATTTAGAATGGCTACTATTAAAACGTCACAAAATAACAGGTGCTGGCAAGGCTGTGGAGAAAAGAGGACACCTATACAGTGTTGGTGGGAAAATTAATTAGTTTAGCCACTATGGAAAGCAATTTGAAGATTTCTTAAAGAACAGAGACCTACCATTCAACCTAGCAATCCAGCTACTGGATATATTTCCAAAAGTAAATAAACAGTTGTACCAAAAAGACACATGCACCCGAATGTTCATCTCAGCACTATTGATGATAGTAAAGACATGAAATCAACCTAGGTGCTAATCAGTGATAGACTGGATAAAGAATATGTGGTACATATACACTATGGAATGCTATGCATCCCCCCAAAAGAACAAAATCATATCTTTTGCAGCAACACAGATGCAGCTGGAAGCTATTATCCTAAGTGAATTAACCAGAAACTGAAAACCAAATTCTGCATCTTCTCACTTACAAGTGGTAGCTAGGTATCGGGTACTCGTGGACATGAAGATGGCAACAATAGATACTGAAGACAGCTAGAAAGGGGAGGGGGGAGGCAAAAGTTGAAAACCTATGGGTACTATGCTTAGTACATGGGTGTTAGGATCAATTGTACCCCAAATGTCAGCAACATACAATATAATCAGGTAACAAACATGCACATGTACCTGCTGAATCTGAAATTAAAATTATAGAAAAAAATACCATTTTCAATTCCTGTAAAATAGACTGCTGAGACTTTGATTGAGATTGCATTGAATGCATAATCAGTTAGGAAGAATAAACATCTTAGTAATATTGAGTCTTCAAAACCCATCCACATGGAATATCTCTCCATTTATTTAGTCCTTTGAGCTTTTTATCAGATTATTTTAGTTTTCCAAGTATAAATTCTATACATTTTTTATATTTATACCTAAGTATTTCAATTTTTGGTGCTATTGTAAACTGTACATTTTTTCAATGTTAAGTTTCAATTCTTCATTGCTGGTTTCTGTTAGAATATCAATTAACTTATATATATATTACCTTGTATTATGCTACATTACAATAAGTTCTTATTCTAGGAGTTTTTAAATTTATTTTTAAGTTTTTTTTAATGAACAATCATCTCATCTTCAAATAAAAACAGTTTTTTATTGGCCTGGTGCAATGGCTCACACCTGTAATCCTAGCACTTTGGGAGACCTAGGCGAGTGGATCACAAGGTCAGGAGTTTGAGACCAGCCTGGCCAATATGATGAAACCCAGTCTGTACTACTATTACTACTACTACTACTAATAATAATAATAATACAAAATTTCACCAGGCATTGTGGTAGGCACCTGTGGTCTCGGCTATTCAGGAGGCTGAGGCAGGACAATCACTTGAACCCAGGTGCAGGATGCAGTGAGCCGAGATTGTGCCACTGCACTTCAGCCGGAGCAACAGATGGAGATACCATCTCAAAAACAAACAAACAAAAAACAGTTTTATTTCTTCTTTCCAGTCTCTATACGTTTAATTTTCTTTTGTTGTTGTTTTATTGCATTAGATATGACTCTAGTACAATACTGAATAGGAGAGGTGAGAGAGGGCATCTTGCTTTATCACTAATCTTGGGAGAAAGCATATGGTTTCTCATCATTATATATTATGTTACATGTAGGTTTTATGTAGATATTCTTTATCAAGTTGAGGGAGCTAATTCTGTTCCAAATTTTCTGAGTATGCTGTCTCTTTTTATCCTGTTGATGTTGCGATTTTGTACACTGACTTGAATATTCAACCAGTCTTCTATGCCTGGAATAAATATCACATGGTCACGGTGTATAATTCTTTTTATATACTGTTGAATTGAATGTGTTAATTTTTTGACAATCTTTGCACCTACAATATGGAAGATGTTGGTCTGCAGTTTTTATTTCTTGTAACATCACTGTCTTCGTTGGGTATCATTACAATCATGGTCTTCTAGAATTATTTAGGAAGTGTCCCTTCTGTATTTTTGAAAGAATATAGGCAAGCTTGTCAGGAAACTGCTAGCTTTTCTTATTTTAATGTTTGATGGAATTTATCAATCAAATCAATGTATTATATTTTAGTTTGAATGTTATTCATTATTGATTTAATTTTTAATTGGTATAGACCCACTTAGTTTATGTATTTTTTATTTTATGAACTTAAGTAGCATTGTTTTCAGGGAATTCACCTGTTTAATTTATGTTATCAAATCTGTGGTCCTGAGTTATTCTATTATTTTATTAGCCTCTTGACGTCCAAGCATCTGTAGTAATAGTATATTTTTTATTCCTGATATTAGTAATTTGTTTCTTCTTTTTCATTAATTAGTTTGGCTGGAGTTTCATCAATTTTATTAATTTATTCAAGGTACTAGTTTTTAGTTTCATTTATTTTCTCTAGTATTTTCATTAAAATGGATTTTTTAAGAAATAAAAAACACATATACACAAACAAAAATTTTTAAATGTGCCATCAGTTAAGGAAATAAACTTTTAAACTACAAATTCCTTAGAATGGCAGTGCATAATTAACCCTATGAGATGAGGCATAAGTGGCATTGAGTCCAATGAGCCTAAAATTATTTATGAGAATAAAAGCCAGGTTGGAAATAAAGAAGTCTTTTGAGGAAAGTAGAAAATGGTTGAGAAAACTAACCTAAGAACAGTGAAGATGAAGCTGCCATAGAAGTTAGGAATTAAGGGACAAGCAGGCTCTTGAGAGATTCCTGCATTTAAGACTGTCATTTTTGCTGGTAGGTAAAGTGAAGTTCAGAAAAAAAATCCTTTGAGCAATAATAACAATAAAATCAGTATCAAAACCAATTTGAACTCATATGAGAAATGCTTTTGGTCCTTAACTATATTCCTACTGGGGAAGAAAAAGAAAATTGACACAGGAAGGGAAGTAATAGCATATGTGAACCTTTGGCAGAGTTAGCCCTGGGTAATTGAAGACAAGAAAGGGCAGAGGTGAAGAGTTACTTGTAAGCCTAATACACAGCACTTAGAGACACTTGGTGAACCAAAGTTTCCTACAAATTGATGTCAATTTCCAAAGGAGTCAGGAAGTTATGTTTAATAACAGTTGCACAAATCCATATTATCAGCATGATTTTACAAAGGAACCTATTCAGAGGAAGTAGGACAGGATCCAATTTCCCTGAGGTATTATGGCTCCAGAATAAACTCACATGATACATTCAGGGACCTGGCAGGAAATACATGTAAGTGAAATGGGCATATGTTACTAATAGAGTGTAAAGGGACATTGATAAACTGATGAGTTAAATTCATTTGTAAAAATCTAGTTAATAACAACTGGGTAGTGAAAAGCAAGAATGTGACATACAGTTGAATTCGTGTCAGCTTCATCAGAAATCAAGTTTTTAGCAGTAGTGAAAGAAAGTCCCAGACTTCACTCATCAACGGATAGGGGCTCGTGATGTACTGCTGGCTTGGTGAGAACTGCCTGGAAATTAGTTGGAACCAAATATGTGGAAGGAAAAAATTATTGATCAATTGAAAGGGGCTAGAGATGGCAGGGCAGACAGCTGATGCCCAGTTCCCCACAGCCAGGGCCAAATCAAATCTGGAAGATTAGACGTTACATGAATCAGCCCAAGGTGGAATTGCAAATCAAAGAGATGAGCTGTGATGCTGCTGGACATTGCCAGAGAAGCTACAGCTGGTCCCAATCAAAAAAAAAAAAAACAGAAACAGTGAGGAAACACTAAGGTCATTAAGTAGAGAATAGCATTGATTGTTAAAGCCAAAATACTTTTTAAGCTCATACAACATAGTTGTATGTTCAGGCAGGAAGTCAAGGACAGGAGACAATTTTAAGAAAAGAAGTTCAAGATAGGACATGGTCAAGTAATTTAGGGTGAAATTTGAATTGTCCTAAAGTGGTAAGATTATTATTTTTAGTAGATGCTAACTGTAGGATTCTCAAATTATTATTTTATTCCATAATCATTTATTTATTGATCACTGTTTTTTTTCTAGGCACTGAGCTAAGTTTAAGACATTCGACGGTAAATGAAAGTGCCCTTCTCTCATGCAAATCAGTCTGTAAAGAGAAAGAGCAGAGAAAGTTCCAATCACTATGCAATGTGATAAGAGAAAGTATATGGTGCTGTAGCAAACTTGGATATTGCATTAAAACTTTTCTTGGACGGTCATGGAAAGTTTCTCAGAGGAACTGTTCTTTAAATTGAGAGCAAAATGGCAAGTAGGAGTCAGTTTGCTGAAATGAAGTTGGAAGAGTTCTTCAGGCAAAAGCTAATGTCTATTAAAAGAAAGTGTGGCATACTCGAGGAACTGTATTTCATTCAGAGTGATTACAGCTCACTGTAAGTGTGTGTGTACACATGCATGCATGTCTGTGTGCGTCAGTGAGTGTGTGTTCGTATACATATATGTGTGTGTGTGTAGGGAGTAAGTAGTAAAAGATAAGGGTGGAAAGGTGCTCAGGTTTCACATCCAAAATGGCCCTGTATGCAATGTTTGTTCCTAGACCCAAGAAAAACGAAGAACCTGATTTTTCAGCATGTTTTCTTGTAAAGATTTCTTCCTTGCAAGTGACAGTGCTCAACTCAAAACAGTTTATAGAAGAGATTGACTCACATAGCAGGAAGGGCAGGTTATAAAGAAGTCTTATTGGAATCAAATCATGATATGTTTATAAAGTTCTTCTTTCCTCTCATTTTTGTGCCTATTAGTTTCTCCCTTCCTTTGTAGACACATCTCTTCTCATGGCAGAGATGGGCACTCTACAGCTTCACCCTCACAGCTATAAATAGCTATAAAAAGAAAGGGGAGAATGAGGCAGGAAAAATTCAAGATTTTATTAGGTTGTATTATATGACACAGTTGCTTTTAAGATAGGAAGATAAACAACTGGGCCTAAGTTTATGACATTTGTATAAACAGAGAGTTTTCTCCAAGCTGTTGGCAGGAAGGGAGTTTTGAGTTTCAAAACATGAGATGGATTGGATGTGCTGTTCCTGGCTTGAAGGTGGAGTGTGCTTTGTGGCAAGGAATTCAGGCAGTGTCTAGGAGGTAAGAGCAGCTTCCAGTTGACAACCACAAGGAAACTGGGACTTCAGTCCTACAATTGTAAGGAACTGGAGCCCGCCAATAAGACAGAGCTTGGAAGAGGATTTCTGAGCTTTCGGAGAACTCAGACTAGCAAACACCTTAATTATAGTCTTGTGATACCCTGAGCAGAGAACTCAGCCATTCTTTGCCAGACGTCTCACCTAACTGGTGAGCTAATGAACCAGTATTGTATTAAGCCACTATGTCCCTGGTAATTGAAACCAGTTGAAAACTAGCACAAAGAGCATGCCCCTTGAATCCTGCCTCTCCCCTAGCTCTGGTAAGCTCTCAGAAAATTGCTCTGATTGGTATATGCCTAACTCTGAACCAATCACTGCAACCAGAGTAAAGGAGGATTTCCTGATTGTCCCAGACAGGTCATGAGCCCACCCCTTAACCAATGGAATCAGAGTAGGAAGAACAATTTATAAATAGCAGTCTTTATATGGAACATTGTCAAAAATGTAGATGCTGCAAAGCATGTGCAGGTGGGTGGATGCTGTTTACAGAAGATGAAAGGAATGTATGTTACAGCGAGAAACACTTTCAGCGTCACAAGAAAAACAAAATTAAATTTTTATTCTGGCTGAAAAGTGAAGAAAAGATTAGATACGGAAAAGACTCTAGACAGGGGATTAATGTGAAGACACTTGCAGTAATCTCTTAGAGAGAAAACTGTTGCCTAAACATGAGTAGTAGCAATCGGAACTAAAACACCACCTAGCCCAGAGGCTGGCACAAACTAGGCATTAAATAATTTTCTGAATAAATAAATGAAAGAGTGAATGAGAGAGGATTGACAGAAATGTGAATAGTTTCTAGAGGTATTTTAAAAATTTAAATAAAATTAGATCAAAGCACTAAGAAAAATCATTCTTCTGAAATGGTTCCTTGGCTGTTCAAACTGTCTGTAGGATCACAGAACTAGTCTTCTTTAACAGAGCGGGCATGTCAGACTGTGCACATTAGAATGCTTGATACTTATATGCATCACTGGGACATGATTACATAACACCCTGATGCCTTCAATCTGCCTTCACAGACCTCTTGCTGTTATTTATGAATCACTGCAAGCTGACATAACTTTGCATTTCCTCTTTTGCCATATGTCTCCAGTCCCTTGTCATCATTGTTCATCACCAAGGTAACCCCCTTGCTTCCTTTCCATTAATTTGCATGACTAAGGTGCCCTCCCTATCAAATGAAGCCCCTTGTCCTCTGATGCCCGCTGTGGCTGCCTTTGCTGAAAGCCCTTGCCTGGGCTGTGACCTTGTTTCACTCTGATATTTTCTACTTCATTAACTCTGAAAATGTCTTTAGATGGGTGAAGTCATTTCTCTCCATTAACTTTAAGCAATAAGCCTTGTGTTCAGATGTAGAATCTATTAAGTAGCCAGAAGTGGAGGTGAGAAGCCAGACCACTGAATCAGAGCACCAATAACTCTAGATAAATAACTTGGCTTGTGCTGATGAAGGTAATTCATCTCTGGCTTGAGTCTGTATTCTTATTTTTACCTATACTGTAGTTGCAGCATCTCGTGAGATCTGACCCACAGGGCTACAAGTCTTGAGGGAAGGAATTACATTCAACAAAGAGTTGAGGGCCTTACATGCATTTGGTTCCAGGCCAAGGGCTGGGCATATAATGGTTTAAAAAATAGGTGTGGTCCCATCCTTCAGGAAATGTAGAGTGGAGTGGGGAGATGAGCATTAGTCATATACTCAAAAATCAGCTGTAGGAATACTCTAAAAGTGTAATAGCAAAGAAAACCCGGACGGGCGTTGTGGCTCATACCTGTAATCCCAGCACTTTGGGAGGCCGAAACAGGCAGATCACAAGGTCAGGAATTCAAGACCAGCATGGCCGATATGGTGAGACCCCATCTCTACTAAAAATACAAAAATTAGCCAGGTATGGTGGTAGTCACCTGTGGTCCCAGCTACCCAGGAGGTTGAGGCAGAAGAATCTCTTGAATTGTGAGCTGAGATCATGCCACTGCATTCCTGCCTGGGCAACAGAGGCTAGAAAAAGAGAAAAGAAAACCCTACTGGAAAGAAATGATATTGACCTAATATGTGAAGGATAAATAGAAGTTAAGGAGCTAAAAAAGACAGAGTAAATGATCCCTGTTCTGTCTTCTAGAGGTATTATAAATAAATGTTCTCTCCTTTATATATGAGAGCCCTCAAATCATGTAGTTTATTATATCCATGTTTGTTTGTTTCTTCTTAACAAAAAGCATGCTATTTTTCGCCTCTATTCTTACTATCTAAATCTTTTTCCTCTCAGTAGTTCCTAGTTTGTTTATTGATGTCCTGATTGAATTTGCTTAGTGTCACTTCAGGGATAATATTAATGAAGAAAAAAATTACCATTTGTTGTCCACTAGTATGTGAGGCACTATATTAGGCACTTTACATATGTTCACATTTAACCTTTAAGGGAATGAGCAGTTATCACCAGCCTTATTTTATAAGTTATTAAACTGAGGCTACGGAATGCATTGAAGACCACACAGCTGTAGGTGGTACAGCAGGTGACCTTTAAAACATTGTAACTTCTTCTACATTGCACTCTATCCATGGATTTAGCCACCACCTATCTGTGTAGACTGAGACAACCTTAGCTTTTTCAGCATCCTTGCCATATGTCTGGCTCCTTTTGATTTTGTGGACAACGGAAACATTAGATCTTCCTAGACGTATGCATGTCTGTGTTTCTATATACAGATGCACCAGTATTTCAACAGTTTTTTTTTCCTACAATTGACTTAGATTCCAATTCTGTGATATATTTTGTTTACCTCTATTAGAGTTCATCTTGCTGAGCTTCAGAAATCTTTCCGGTCTACTAAGTGACTTTAAGTATTGATTCTTTAACCCAGCATGTAGTTCTTTTTAGCTCCAGGCAATGCAGAATGTATGCTTTCTATGGTCTCCTTTAAACCTTTTCAGTTAAAAGTCACACAATAAGATTATATCTTATGTTTAGAATCTGAAATCCTGTTTCCTATTCCAAAACTTTTAACCTCCTTTCTTGTCTCTTCGTTCTTATAGACTCAAATCTATGGCCCCAATGAACTACCAAAAGTTGCCTCAAATGCTCAGTGCCTGTTTTCATGGATTGGAATAATTAATATTCTTAAAATATCTACAACTACAAAGAGTGATCTGCAGAGTCAATGTAACCCCTACCAAAATTTTAACAGCATTTCTCAAAGAAATAGTAAAAATGATTTTAAAATCTGTGTGGAACTACAAAACAACCTCTATAGCCAAAACAATTTTGAATAAGTAGAACTAAGTTGGAAACATCATACTTCCTTATTTTAAACCATATTCCAAAGCTATAGTAATCAAAACAGTATGATGCAAGCATAAAAACAAACACATACACTGATCAAACAGAATACAGAGCCCAGAAATAAATCCAGTCATATATAGTCAAGTGGTTGTTAAAAGGGGCATCAAAAATACACAAAAATGAAAGGATAGTCTTTTCAACAAATGGCATTGAGAAAACTGAGTGTCTGCATGAAAAAATAAATAAATTGGATCATTATCTTACACCATACACAAAAATTAACTTGGAGTAAATTAAATGTTCAAATGTAAGATCTGAAATCATGAATTTCTTAGATGAAAATATAGTGGAAGAAAGCTCCTTGAAATTGGTCTGGCAATGGATTTTTGAGTATGCCCCAAAAGCAGAGGCAATAAAAGCAGAAATAAACAAACACTATTGCATCAAACTGAAAAGCTTCTGAACAGAGAAGGGAACAATTGACAAAGAGACAACCTACAGATTGGGAGAAAATAATTTGCAAATCATATATCAAAGAGGAAGTTAATATCTAAAATATATAAGGAACTCCTACAACTCAATAGCAAGAAAACAAATAAACTGATTCAAAAATGAGCAGAAGACATGAATAGACATTTCTCAAAAGAAGGCACACATATGGCCTCCAGGTATATGAAAAAGTGCACAGCATCACCAATAAGCATGGAAAGGCAAATCCAACTACAATGAGGTATCATGTCACACTCAGCAGGATGGCTATTATCAAAAATACAAGAAATAACAAGTGTTGATGAGGATATGGAATAAAGGGAAACCCTGTATACCACTGATAGGAATACATACAGGTATTATGAAAAATAGTATTAAGGCTCCTTAGAAAATTAAAAATAGAACTAGCATATGATTTCAGCAATCTCATTTATAGATATATATAACAGGAAATAAAATTTTTATGTCGAAGAGATGTTTGCACTCCCATGTTCATTGCAGCATTATTCACAATAGCCAAGGTATGAGAGCAATCTAAGTGTTATGTTGATAGATGACTGGATAAAAAGATTGTCTCACACACACACACACACACACACACACACAATGGTATATCATTCAGCCATAACAAAGAAGGAAATTCTGCCATACGTGACAACATGAATGAACCTAGAGGATGGTGTGCTAAGCGAAAAAGCTGGATACAGAAAGATAATTACTGTATGATCTCACTTATGGATGTAATCTAAAATTATCAAACTCATAGAAGCAGAGAGTAGAATGGTGGTTGCCAGGGCAGCATGGAGAAACAGAATAAAAAGATGTTGGTCAAAGTTACAAGCATGTTCTGAGGATCTAACACGGTGACTATAATCATACTGTATCGTATACCCAAAATCTGCTAAGAGAGTAGATGTTAAGTATTCTCACTGCCCTCTGGCCCAACCAGTGGTAACTAGGTGAGGTGATGGATATGTTAATTAGCTTGATTTTGGTAATTATTTCACCGCTGGCACATAAAACATGTCTTAGAAATATTGGTTTTCATCTACCTACCATGTTCATTCCTTCCTTTGTAGTATGGTTATTACATACTACAATGTGATCAATTCATCACATTGCACACCTTGAACATACACAATTTTAGTCAAATTATCTGAAAAACAAGAAATAAATAAAAAGAGTTAAAAAAAAAAGAACAAAACAAAATAATAGTAGAGTCTCAAAGCCCCTTTCCATCAATTGGAATTAAGTGTCCTTGCTGTATATTTCTTAAGCCCAAAATGTATTCCTATCATGTTACTTTTTTTTTGAGATGGAGTTTTGCTCTTGTTACCCAGGCTGCAGTGCAATGGCGTGATCTCGGCTCACTGCAACCTCCGCCTCCTGGGTTCAGGCAATTCTCCTGCCTCAGCCTCCTGACTAGCTGGGATTACAGGCACGCACCACCATGCCCAGCTAATTTTTTGTATTTTTAGTAGAGACAAGATTTCACCATGTTGACTTTTATACTGTAGAGTAATCTAATTTTTCCTCGCAAGACTAAAAAGAGTATTATCTTTCCTGTCCATGAAACCCAACAAAACACATGGCACATTTTATTTATTTTTGGGTTTGCTTTTTCTTTTTTTAAGACTGCCCTGGGTGGTAGAGTGAGACTGGGCAGTGGCACAATCTCGATTCACTGCAACCTCTGCCTCCCGGGTTCAAGCAATTCTCACACCTCAGCCTCCCAAGATAGCTGGGATTACAGGCACCTTCAAGCACACCTAGTTAGTTTTTTTTATTTTTAGAAGAGATGGGGTTTCGCCATGTTGGCCAGGCTGTTTTTGAACTCCTGACCTCAGGTGATCCAGCCGCCTCGGCCTCTCAAAGTTATGGCTTGCATTTAAGATGCCTTTAACTGAATCAGGTGGGGCTCTATTGTGCCTTCTGCATAATAATAAAGCAAGAAACAAGAAATGAATATCCTAAAAACTGTCTTATTTTTGACATTAATCAACTGTTCAAGAAGTGCAATGTTGTTCTTTGAATTTGCCGTGTGCCAATTTCTGGAGGAGTTGGCCCTTCATTCTTTTCAAAGGTTTTTCTCAATCCACATTTAGTACCCCAGGGAATAGTGACATTAACTGCTCAAGGGTGCTACTGCACCAGCACAGAGAGCACCACAAAAAGCAACTGTGTCATTTCCCAGCCTTGAAGAAGCACTGACATGTCTTCCTGCAACTGCAAATCACTGACCCTTGAAACTGACTAAAGCCCTTGAGTGACAGCAGGATAACAGAAAATATGAATCTTGAAAATGATGTCATTCATTCCTAGACCTTCCAAACACCATCACCATGATCAGACTTAGATTCAACCCAGATCATTTGAGTGCCTAAAGTGTGCCCTTCTTTACTCAACCTGTTACAATCTAGTATTCCCATTTTAGAAATAAAATAAGTCTCAGAAATAAAGCCACTGCCAGGCCAACAAGAGTGTGTCTATGGAATGCGTACAGATTCCTTGGAGTCACCTCGCTCTCACCCATGGACACTCAGGAGACACAGTGAGAGCCTGCTTTGCCTTGCCCACCAGAGTGATGACTTGGAAAATGACTTTCCCTCTCACTGGGATGTGGCATCTAATCAATACCTGTACTTAGAGATCCATCTGTAGTAATTTGTTGAACTTATCTGCCAGTCACTTTGCATACTTTATTTTAGCTTATCTTTATTAATCCTTACAAGGTCTACATCATTAGCCCCATTCTCTAGTTGAGGAAACTGAGACATAAAAAGATTAAATAACTTGTACTAAAAATATAGTTAATAAAAAGCAGGGTTGGAATTCAGATCTGGGCTGTGCACTCCAGCTTTTAATCACTAAGCTACACTGATTTACTCTCTAAGCTACTGCTTATCCACGAAGCCTTCTTTAAGCCACCAGTCAACAGAACTCTCCCCTTCAGAATAGGACCTTTTATAAAGAGGAGAAGCTCTGGAGCTAGAATTCTGAGGTTCAGTTCCCTGTTCTGTCAGTTACTGTGTGCTCTCTAGCAAGTTATTTAACTTTTTTTATTTTCCATATGTGTACAATTTGAATTAACAATATCTACTGAAATAGATGATTATAAGTGCTAAGTTAATGAATACAAATAAAACGTTTAGAAGACTATTCAGTGCCTTGTAAGCATTTATAGGGATTAATGACATTACTATCTCTGTTACTGGCACAGCCTACTCCCTGCTGTGTGGTCTGTCTTCCCTGTTATACCATAAGGTCTCTGAGAAGTACCTTATTCTATTAATTTTCATATCTCCATATACACAAAGGCACAGAGTAGTAATTCAATAGATGTTTGTTGAAGGATTGATAAAAGACCAGAAGAATTCACTTCTGTCTGCCATTCAGACCTTCATTCTCCTACATCACACTCCTGGTAGCTTTCCCTGAGTTTAGCAATTTGATAAAGTAATTTAAGCTAAGAAATAACTGATAGCAAGGAATTATAAACCATCCAAGGTGCTTCCTAACTGAATCCTTAGGGCATCCTAATTTTAGAAGATGATTCCATTTTCCATTCTTGCAACTAACATTTACTGAGTACTTACTATGTGCTAGGTATTGATAGAAACACTGAAGGGTTATACAAAGGTAAATAAGCTATGGTATATATGTTCAAGGAAATAATCTTTTTGCAAGAAAAGATCATCACTAATAAGCATACTAAAAAGGAAGGAATGAGCATGGAAAGTTAGTGAAAATAAGTATTTCTTAGACATGTTTTATATGCCAGGCATTTTACTTCTTAATGCCTCAGTTAATACTTAGAACAATTATAATTAGGTAGTGCCATTATCACTGTTTTACAAATAGGAAAACAGAGGCTACAGAAAGTTAAATAAACTGCCAAAAGGAACACAACTGGTAGGTGATAGGGCTAGGGTTTGACCATGATCATGCTAAAGCTGGTATGTATGATAGCAGAAAGGAAGTAGTTCAAAACACCATAGGGAAACTGGGTATAGAAATTCACTCAAGTCTTTTAACTCTGAGTGGCCATATTTTCTTACCTAAAACGTGTAGTTTATAGAGATGATTTTAGAGGCTTCACACCAAATATGAGAGACCTCAAAGATTATCTAAAGCAATGTTCTTCAAATACATTATAGATAGTCTTTAAGAATCTAATGCTTTCCCCAAAGCCTTTCCCAAAACCTTCCAAGGAATGCTCAGGCACTAATTCAGTTAGAAATCAGTTTCTAGGAATTAACCATCATTCGCGTTTGCACTTTATAGCATCATGTGATATCTCCTTTTCCACCTAACTCTTCACAATAGCCCCTCTCCCGTTCTACTTATGGAAGTCATAATCCTCAGCTATCCAGAATCTCATCATGGAGAACTGCTCCAGATATAAATCTCTTCAGAGAATCAAATAAAGCAATAGTGTTAGGTAGTATTTTCTAGAAGGCTCTTCAATGAAACATTATAGCACCAAAATTTCACATTCATTATGGAGTTCTACTTTTTTTCTGTAAAGATCAAAGCATGGCTCTGGAAATTGGGTATTTGGGCCCTTTTTGACAGATTCTGAAGGCAAGAAGAATTTTGGTGGTAGGCATAATGATGATTTTCCGCTTATAATCTAGATTTCATCTCCAAATTATTGTTACAAAAATTCATGGTTTGGGGGAAGAGTCCTAAGAGAGCATGTCAAAAAGCATAGGTAGCATGTTGAAGAAATATCAAACCTTGTAAATGTCATTTATTTATTTATTTAAATATAAGCAATTATTTTTAACTCCTAAAAACTTTTCACCACCTAAAAAGAAAAAAAAATACTTGAAAACAGAATAGATTAGTGATGCTGATTGTTTCAACTATAACTGAGATGTGTTCTGGAACTAAAAGTTTTCAGGCTATATTGGATGAAACCACCAAGTAACAATTGTTATGTGACTTAAAAATAAGTGTGTCTACTATGTAGTTAGGTGGTTAAAACATGTTCAATCAAATAATAATATGAAAAATAGTTCTGATTATAATAAATTTTCTTTCACTGTATCTAACAAAATGTTTGCTATTTTCTGTCTCCTACTAATAAGAGTAAAATTTAATGCAACTGGACCAATTACTTTCTAGAAGTACGATCATATGCACAGCAAATTTAATTGAGCCATTTTTGAATTTGTATTTATTATTCTTATTTAATTATTCCTAGAGACCCAAATACTGTAGCTGAACAAAGGACTCCACATATATTTTTTCAAAACATCATATCTTTCATTGTAAGACTTGCTCACAACTTCAACTACATTAAATTACACTATTACAATTAGTTATATGCAGCATGTGGATTAATTCTTATGTTTATTGTTAATCTGGACCAATTGATGTTAGCTCTTAATTTTGTTTATCATAATTTTTTTTTTTTTTTTTTTTTTAGATGGAGTTTCTCTCGTTACCCATGCTGGAGTGCAATGGTGCGATCTTGGCTCACTGCAACCTCCGCCTCCTGGGTTCAGGCAATTCTCCTGCCTCAGCGTCCTGAGTAGCTGGGATTACAGGCACATGCCACCATGCCCAGCTACTTTTTTGTATTTTTAGTAGAGACGTGGTTTCCCCATGCTGACCAGGATGGTTTCGATCTGTTGACCTCGTGATCCACCCGCCTCGGCCTCCCAAAGTGCTGGGATTACAGGCGTGAGCCACTGTGCCCAGCCCTATCATGATAATTTTTAATTATCTTTGAAGATGCATTCTGTCATTTAATTTGAAAGGTTTTTATTATGTTGTACAAATGTAGAAAAACATCTTTATTTAAATTTTTAAATTAAGACACATTTCTCCAGAAAAATATTTTATTTGGTTGATTGATTTTATAAGGTGGCTTGTCTGTTATTAAATTATATGATAAATATTTTGAATATAATTTAACCTATGTCTGTAGCTCCAATGTCTTAACAAATAGATGTATGCTGAATAATATTTTTAAACCTCTAAATTTAAAAGTAACAGGTATAATATTTATTCATCTAATAAATGTTGATTAAAAACTTTTTGCATACTTGCCAGAAATTTTTAAAAAGAGTGTCTCTACCGCCTAGGTAAAAAATCATTTGGTAAATCAGGTTTTTTTCTAATTCAGCACTTCTAACAAAATTGGAGGAAGACCTAAGTGAACTGTCAACTGGTATATTGCTAAAGAACACATTTATTATAGATCAACATTAGACTTTGATGGCTTGTAACTCAAAACAAGTTCAAAGAATTGAATGACATTGTCATAAAGTTCTTTTTTTCTTCTCTCAACATAAAATAGATTTCTCAGAATTATAAAGTGTGAAAAAATTAAAAATAAATAAAGTCAATTCTAACCTGCTTCATTCTGACAATAAGTAACATTCACCTCTAAATACATTGCTCTATGCCCTTTTTAAAAACAAAAATGCTTTTATTTACCTGAACCCCTGCTTCCTAGAGTGCTTAAGCCAGAAACTAAAGAAATAAAGGGCACACTCACGTCTAGAAAACTGCAGTATCCCTAACCAGTCGCCCTCACTGACCTAGACACAGGCTTCTGCCATGAGCCCACTGCTGTGCTTTGAACTCTGTTCCCTGGGAAAGAGTCACAGACCCCTCCCAACCATGCCAAACATCCCAAGTACATGTTTGACTTTTGAAAGTTGACCATACGCCATCATTTGGGTCTGACTTTAGGTCTGTTGCCCAATGCAATTCTTAATAACGTCCCCTTATACTCTAAAGGTTTTGATAATAAATGGAAGGGCAAACCTAATAATGAGAAAACTCACAGATCTCAGATATCTAGGATAGAAATACTGGCTGTGATGGACATATATCAACCAACGTGATGATCCAAGTCTCTTGCCATTTAAAAACCTTTAGGGTGTGATGCTTTCTCTTTGACTCTCTCCTTCAATCTCATTCTCACTTAACATGTATTAAGCACCTACTATATGCAAGGCTATGCTCAGCCCTAGTGAGATAGAAATTATAAAATCAGAGTTACTTTCAGTTTAAGATCATGTTTCCAAGCCTCTCTAGCTGCTCTGTCTTGCCTCCCTACCTCCCAAACATACCTTCTCTAGGCACATACTACACAAACATTTCATGCTTGTACATACTTCTTCACCTTTGTTCTTCCCATTCCCTACCTCATTGATTTTACTCTGTTAACATCTCAGCCTTACATGGAACCCAGCAGATCTGGCCTGATTCTCTATTCATTTGAAACTAACAGGCAGCTTCAACTCCCTGAGGTTGTTTCAACTTTGGTAAAATGGAAACAATCAAGTGATGGTTAATATTGAATGTCAACTTGATCGGGTTAAGGATGCAAAGCACTGATTCTGGGTGTGTCTGTGAGGGTGTTGTCAAAGGAGATTAACATTTGAGTCAGTGGACTGGGAAAGGCAGACCCATCCTGAATCTGAGTGGGCACCATCTAATGAACTACCAGTGAGGCAGAATAAAAGCAGGCAGAAGAGCACGAAAAGACTAGACTGGGCCGGGCACGGTGGCTCAAGCCTGTAATCCCAGCACTTTGGGAGGCCGAGGCGGGTGGATCACGAGGTCAAGAGATCAAGACCGTCCTGGTCAACATGGTGAAACCCCGTCTCTACCAAAAATACAAAAACTTAGCTGGGCATGGTGGCGCCTGCCTGTAATCCCAGCTACTCGGGAGGCTGAGGCAGGAGAATTGCCTGAACCCAGGAGGCGGAGGTTGCGGTGAGCCGAGATCGCGCCATTGCACTCCAGCCTGGGTAACAAGAGCGAAACTCCGTCTCAAAAAAAAGAAAAAGAAAAGAAAAGACTAGACTGGCTTAGTGTCCCAGCCTACATCTTTCTCTCATGCTGGATACTTTCTGCCTTTGAACATTGGATCCCCAAGCTTCCTTGATCCTCAGCTTACAGATGGCCTACTGTGGGACCTCACCTTGTGATCATGTGTGTCAATAATCCTTAATAAGCTCTCCTTTATATACGCATCTATCCTATTAGTTCTGTCACTTTAGAGAGCCCTGACTAATACAAATTATAACACTTCACCAAGATAATCTAAAATTATAAAGAAACAAGTTGGAAAAATATACAGTAAAATATTAATGGTTGTCTTTGACAGTGAGATTATAAATGATTTATTGTTGTTGCTGTTGCTGCTGTTTTTATTAATATTACCATTGTTTCTTCCTTTACATTCTTTTCATTTGTTTTCTAAAGTCTAGGAAAGAACTATATATCAGTCAGGGTCCCAGCAGAAAACAGATAGAACATTGGAATGGGATAATGGAAGACAATTTAATACAGGTACCAATTAAAAGTGAGGGCAAGAGTAAAGGAACTAAGGAGAGGCAATGATACACCCATCACAAGCCTTTGGCTTACAAGCCAGCATGAGGAAAATGAGAGGTCTGCCTGACAAAAATTTTCCATGTTTTAAATTTTTGAATGGAATAGAACACACTGAAGTCATTCCAAGAATATTCAGTGTGTACACTCAGACACATTGAAGACCTTCCTTCCTTCTTTTTCCCATTTCTTTTCTCCTTCATTCTTTTCTCCCCTTCCTCTTTCCTCCCTTTTCTCCTTTCTTTCCTCTCAAGGCAGGGTGTATTACGAACAGTGTATGAGCATCATTGTTAAACAGACTTCAGTCCAATTTTCATCCTTTTATTGAGAACTAAACATGTTACCACTCTGTGAGGACCATCTTTCTCCCCTATAAATTGGATATACCAACACATATTCCACAGAACTATTGTGAAAATTAGATGAGAGACTGCGTTTTTAAAGTCGATGAAACAGATTTGATAGGTACAAACATGCATTCCAGAGGTAGCATTATTGAGTTCAAAGACTAACTCTGCCCCTTTACTTGTCTTTATCTCAATTTCATCACCTGTAAAATTGTTGTAACCTTATTTCATAGGATTATAGTGAGAATCAAATGCAAAGGATTTAGAATTGTGCCTAGTCCATTTTTAACAAGCATCATATAAGTGTTTCAGTGGTCATAATACATGGTAGTTGTCACAATAGTATCATTCTTGTACCCTTAAGATATTCCAGAAAGTAGTGAATCATGTAAATGGTGAGATAACTGCTACCCTCTTCTCTATTCTCATCCTTTGGTGTTCACACCGATGTACACCTCCCCAGTTTATTCTCAGCCAAGGACTGAGCACAGTTGGGGTACTAATTCTGGGTGATTTCTACCTGATAAGGGATTCTCCTAACAGGAAACCTTTGCTCAAAGACTCTCCATTGGCCTGATTGAGGCTTTTTCAGAACTGCACTGCTGTCTAAGGCTCATCTGGTTTAGGTTTCAGAGGCTGTGTCCATTTGCATCCTCTGAGAAGCCAATGGAAAGAGTAGATTAGATGTGCAGGACATTCGTTAGGGAAATACTTCTGAAGAATATAAGGAAACGATGTAAGAGTAGGTGAGACCCTTTAGATTATGATGGGGGTCTGATACTCATGAAAGGAGAAAGGGAAGGAAGAAGGATTGGGTAGAAGTAGCCTCAGATTGCAGCAGACTTCTAAAAACAACAACAACAGCTCTTGGACTTTTTCGTTTTTATTCCCAGAATAGATCAGAGTAAAGTCCAAGGACCCAGATATATACCCTGAGGCCTGTCCAGCTGTTACTACAGTCTAATCTGCTGGCTTGGCTGGGGAAGGAGGGAAGGCTTCCAAGTTCCCTCCTGTGGTTCCTGGCAGGTCTTCATCTTTTGCCACCTGAATCCTTCTACTGGGCTATATCAAAGCTGGAAACAAGTTTCCCTCAGGACAGACAATCAAAGAGACAGTGAGAGAGAACCCACACCCAAAAAAAAACACAGTTGTTCTGTAACCTAATCTAAGTGAAAAATCATCAATCCTGTTGGATTCTGTCCATTAGAATCAGTAAGTCCAGTTCACAGTTAATGAGAGGAGATTATCCAAGGCAGTGAATACCAGGAGGAGGAGATTATTGGAGAGCATCCTAAAGGCTTCCCTACCCTAAACTAAGTGCCCCTCCAGTGATTTTCAGAGCCTCTTGTATCTCTTCAGTTAGAGACCTTAGCATGCTATCTTCTCGCTGCTTATTTACTTCTCTTAATATCACTGCAAGCTATAAACTTTAGGAGAGCAGGCACTTTATATCTTTAAATCACATTTGTATTCTCAATGTCTAGCACAGAACCAGCAATATAAAATTTGTTAAATAAATTAACTTGAAATAAATTTATCTCAAACATATTGTACACTTATCTTCTTAAATAGAAAAAAAAAACCATTTCACTTGACTTATCTTGACAGTTAAGCATTATCATTAAAAACACCAATTGTACCAAATAGTACTTTTTATCAAATCATATTACAAATAATAAATGTGTTTATTCTAATGGTTCCTATTTTAATTAATAACATATATACATATATATTTATAAATAAATTATAAGTTACATAGGGCTGGGTACAGTGGCTCATGCCTGTAATCCCAGCACTTTGGGAGGCTGAGATGGGTGGATCATGAGGTCAGGAGTTCAAGAACAGCCTGGCCAAGATGGTGAAACCCCATCTCTAAAAATAAATAAATAAATAATTGTAAGTTAAAAAAATAAAATACATTTTTAATTATACATGTATAAATATACATATATATTTATAAATAAATTATAAATTAAATAAATTTTAAAATCCATGCTTTGAGATCCAACAAACTCTTGGATGCTGAAAATCCTTCCCAAGCATGGATTTTTATACTACAAAAATAAACAAACTTATTTCTCATTGGCAAAAATGCGTTTATTGTAATGGTTCCTATTTTAATTAATAAAGATGTGTTTGAGCCTAGTTATAATGATTTAAAAATTCATGGCCCAAAACTGCAATTACTTATGCACCAGCCTAACAGTTTGGCACATAGATGCTGAGTCCTAGCATCTATGGACCCTTACGAGCCAGAAAGTAGTGAATCATGTAAATGGTGAGGTAACTGCTACCTCTTCTCTATTCCCATCCTTTGGTGTTCACCTAATCTTTTCCTGAGTCCTAGCATCTATGTGCAAACTAGCTAGGAAATTGTGGCTTAAAAGGAAGAAGAAATAAGAGGAGGGGAAGAATAGGGGAGTTGGTTTTGCCTTGAGTCACAAAAGATCAGCTTCTGCTGGAAAATCTCAGTCTTATAAAAGAAGTGATGATTTTCAAAATATGGTTGCTGGGAATTGCTGTTACACCTCTAAAAGTCCATCTTCAACGCAAACCAAAAATCACAATGGCATACATCTCACATCAGTTGAATGGCAGTTATTAATAAGTTAGAAAACATTTTGGCACGGTTGTGAAGAAAAGGGAACATTTATAAACTGCTGATCAGAATGTAAATTATTTCAGCTACTGTGGAAGCAGTTTGAGATTTCCCAAAGAACTTAAAATAGAACTTCTATTCGACCTAACAATCCCATTACTGGGTATATACAGAAAGGAATATAAATCATTTTACCAAACAGACATATGTGCTTATGTTCATTGCAGTGCTTCTCACAATAGAAAAGACCTGGAATCAACCTCAATTCCCATCAACAGTGAACTGGATAAACAAAATATAGTATATATACACTGTGGAATACTATGCAGTCATAAAAAAGAACACAATCATGTCCTTTGCAACAATATGAATGCAGCTGGAGGCCATTATCCTAAAAACATTAATCCAAAACCAGAAAACCAAATGCTGAATGTTCTCTCTTTAAGTAGAAGCTAAATGTTGAGTATACATTTGGCTTCAAAGAGGTGAACAATGGACACCAGGATCTACCTTAGGGTGAAAGATGGAAGGAGGATAAAGGTCAGAAAAACAACTGTTACATATTATCCTCGCTACCGGGGTGACCAAATCATTGGTACCCCAAACCCCAGCAACACACAATTTACCCATGTAACAAACCATCCATGTACTTCCTGAGCTTAAAATAAAAGTCAGAAAGGAAAAAAAAATTAATGAATAAAATAAAAGTCTGTCTTTAACTCTTTCAATTCCTGAGAGTCATTCACTGGGCTCCTTTTACCCTCAGACTGTTTCTCCTGCTCAGGCTGTTTGTTTGTTACACTTGATACTGAATCCCTCTGACCCCGTCTTCCTCTTTGAAAAAATGCTCATTTGAAACTCTCCATCTCCATGCCCTGTTCTCCTCATGTACCACAATGCTACAGAAACATCGCTATTTGCTTACTTAAGTCTTGTATATCTCTCTTTCTTCTCCTCTTACTTTTTTTTTTTTCTTTGAGACGGAGTTTCGCTCTTGTTACCCAGGCTGGAGTGCAATGGTGTAATCTTGGCTCACCACAACCTCCACCTCCTGGGTTCAGGCAATTCTCCTGCCTCAGCCTCCCAAGTAGCTGGGATTACAGGCACGTGCCACCATGCCCAGCTAATTTTTTGTATTTTTAGTAGAGATGGGGTTTCACCGTGTTGACCAGGATGGTCTCGATCTCTTGACCTCATGATCCACCTGCCTCGACCTCCCAAAGTGCTGGGATTACAGGTGTGAGCCATCGCACCCGGCCCTCTTCTCCTCTTACTTCTTACTTTTCAGCAATTAAATGAATCACACATTAATTTATCTTACCATGAGGGCTCTAACTATTGTGTGACTTTGAGTTAAAGAGAAAGGCAGTGGCCAGACCTGGCACAGTGGCTCATGCCTGTAATTCCAACACTTTGAGAGGCTGAGGTGGGTGGAAGGTCAGGGGTCCAAGACCAGCCTGGCCAACATGGTGAAACCCCATCTCCACTAAAAATACAAAAATTAGTTGGATGTGGTGTCAGACACCTGTAATCCCAGCTACTCAGGAGGCTGAGGCAAGAGAATCACTTGAACCCAGAAGGTGGAGGCGGCAGTGAGCTGAGATCTTGCCACTGCACTCCAGTCCGGGCAACAGAGCAAAACTTCATCAAAAAGAGAGAGAGAGAGAGAGAGAGAGAGAGAGAGAGAGAGAGAGAGAGAGAGAGAGAGAGAGAGAGAGAGAGAAAGGGAGGAAAGATGAAGGAAGGAAGGAAGGAAGGGAGGGAGGGAGGGAGGGAGGGAGGGAGGGACTAAGGGAGGAACGAAGGAAGGAAGGAAAGCAGTGGTCTGTTGGAGTGCACGTGCCTCCCACTCATCACTGAATCTCTGTGAGGTCAGTGACTGTTAGTGCTCAGGACTGTGAACAGTCAGTTGTGCTGGGCAAGGAGCAGGGGTGTGGACAGATGGCACTTTATGTGATATGGGAAGGCAGGAAGTCACAAAGCAAGGAAGGAAGGCAGGACGGAAGGAAGGCAGGACGGAAGGCAGGCAGGCAGAAGGAAGGAAGGCAGAAAGGAAGGCAGAGAGGGACGTTATCTAGGTGACTATTTTCTCAGAAGGAAATAATCTTACCATGTTTTAATCTGACTTCTGGTATGTACTAGTTATCAAAATTTTGGTAATGATGCAGAAAGCTTCCAAAGAAACTCAGTTCTCAAAGTTCAGTTCCATGGTTCACACCATGCACCTTTAGTCAAGTTATTTAGCTTTCTCAGTCTTGGTTTTAACATTCATAAAATGAGATTATAGTAATAGCTACCACTTAGGGTCAATGGGATGATTAAATAAGGTCAATATGTAAAGCACCTAACAATATATTCTAGCTTCTGTGGTTGCTGTAATTGTCATTATTGTTTTCATTCTTCATGGTCTGGGGTTTTAGAACATTGAAATTAAGACTTAGAGTAACTGAGATAGCTGAGGCAAATATGTATGTGTCCTTTTACATATGTTATTTGAATAAGTTCTCCAAACAATATAGTAAATTTGAAATAATAATCCCATCAGGCAGAAGAAAAATGTTGAAGCATGTAGATGTTAAATAACTCATCAAGGGGGGGCAAAGATGAAATTTGGATCCAGTTTTCTCTGGCTACAAAGTCTATTTCTTTTTCTATATGTTTGTATACATATTTTTAAGGTTAATTGACAGTGTGTTTATTAGTACAATTTTAGATGTTAAGAAATTTCTCTCCCAGTATGAACACTTCACAAGATTTGCATGTGGAGGCACAGTGGAATTGACTAAAGTTGCTTTGTTACTTTGCTTTTAAAAGTAGTTTAGCTTGATTTTATTGGAAAGAGTATCTGGAAAACTTTGCCCCAGTTTTGTTTTCAGTCTGAGACTATATAAAGCTCTTGCAAAAATTATCACCCTGGGTTTCTCAGAAGAGTGTCTTCTAGCATTTCTCATCATGCCCACCTCTTTGCACTTTTTTTTTTTCCTGTCTCTCACTCTAGGTCAGGCACTTCCAAACGTCTGTTTTCTCTTGGGGACTCAGGACTAATTTCTGCCTGACTCTGATGTAGAAAATGCCTAGAAAAAGAGCAACTTCCAGCAGGCAAGCCTGACTTCTGATTAATGATAGAGTAGGAAACCCATATTTCAACCTCCCATCCCCTGGCTCCCAGGATCATCTATTCTATTTTCTAAAGCAAACAACGTGGTGCCAGTTAGCTTAGTTGGTTAGAGTGTGGTACTGATGAAGTAAACCAAGTCTGCAGCCTTATAGTATATATGGTTATAAAATATGTCTCTGATTATGAATGTAAAGCCTGAGAGTTAAGTCCAAAGCCACTTCCTCATCTCAGGCCCCTCGGGGCCCCACAATGGTCTACTTTGGCTTCAGCTAAACCGACAGGGACCATCATGCTCCAAAAACTTGAAATGTCCTCCTTATGGAGATTTGTTTTACCTGAACTGGTTATCTGATATATTTGGGTAAGATATTGCACTAATTATCACAGCTCATGAGCCTCAGTTATATCCTCTGTAAATTGAAGCTAAGCAGACATTGATCACAGTCTTACTGTGAGGATTGAGTACAATGGTATTTATTCCTAGGATGTGTCAACTCCTAGATCACTGATCCCCTCTCCAACACTAGTCTTTATCTTAAATTTGAATATTCGCTAGGCTAATTCTCCCCTTGTCCTGGCTTCTCACTTTCTTGACTGTCGCTCCTTGAATGATCTTGTCTTTCATCACAGTTCAACCATTCATGTCACCAGTTATATCCCAAATTTGTGCCCTTTCCATAAGTCAATTTCCTGATTATTTTTCTAGTCCCAAAACTCCAGTAATTTTTTGACACCATTGTGCTCTATAATCTTTGATGTTACCATTTTCTTACCTCACTTCCTTTCAGCTTAGACTCCACTGTGCATTGTTAAAATCACCATTACTATGACCTCAGCTGCTTTGCCTCTCTGCTCCTTTGTCAAACTCACTTGCAAAACACCACCTTGGTTAAATAACTCTCCATTTATTTTGTTTCTTAACCTGGTAAACTGAGAATGACTGGAGGAAAGTACATAAATACGCAGATACAAAAATCACTTTAGAAATTCTAAAGTCCTTCTCTTCAAGTGGGCTCTGTCTTAATGTTTCAGGAAAGGGGTCCCGATCCAAACCCCAAGAGAGGGTTCTTGGATCTTGCACAGAAAGAATTCAGGGAGAGTCCACAGTGCAAAGTAAATGCAAGTTTTTTTAAGAAAGTAAAGTGGTGAAGGGACAAGTACTCCAAAGACAGAGTTGGACGTTCCAGAAATTAAGAGGAGGAACGCATCCACCCTAGGTACAATGCTTGTATATATGGCAAGACGTGCTCTACTACAAGGGTTTGTAATAAAAGATTAGTTTTCTTAATTACTAAATTTTGTGAGAATCAATATATTATCTTTAAAGTAAAATTAGGAATGCCTTTGTTTTCCAGATATCAAGATACCTGAACACTCTAAAGTCTGGGTCTGTTTAGTAAACATTATTAATTAGTTCCCCTAACCATACACAGCTAGAGGCTGGGAATGCCTAACTTTCTGAGAATGCAGCCCAGCAAGTCTCAGCCTCATTTTTTTTAGCCCTCACTCAAAATGGAGTTGCTCTGGTTCGAATGCCTCTGACACTAACAACAATCTTATTACTTCTCCCTATAGATGCTTCACTTTCCCATTCATCTTCATGATCATTTCATGCCTTCTCTATTCTCAGATTGGAAAGTTCTCCCCTTCAGTTATTATGAATGTACTGGGGTCTCATCAAGACATTCAAATTCTCTTATTACAAGAAACAGCTCCTCAGAAGGCAGAAGGTACATTTAAGATACTGCCCAGTGGTAAAGACTTAAGCCAATAAAGACTAATCAAGTATAAGAAATAATACAGAAAAATTTTCCCTAACCTCCTTATTCTGTTAACTCTAATGTTAAAACAGTTATAGTTCACTATCATAATAAGGAAACTGACATTTATGCCATCCACAATAATTATTCAGGTTTTATCAGTTTTATACGCACTCACGTTTGTGTATGTGTGTGTGCACACGTGTGTGGGTAGTGTATTGAGTTAAACACAATTTTATCACAGGTGTAAATTTCTATGACCATCACCACAATAAAGACACAGGACAGCTTCACCACAGGAATCCTTCATGCTACTCCTTTATAGACACAGTCACGTCCCTCCTTTCCCCGACCCCTATTACATTCTCCATTTCTATAATTTTGTCATTTCAAGAGTGCTACATAAATTGAATCAAATAATATGTGACTATTTGGAATTGGCTTTTTGTACTTGGAATAAATCCTTTGAGACCCATCCAAGTTGTTGCATGAGCAACATGTTCCTTTACATGGCAGATAAGTATTCCATGATATAAATGATTCAGTGTGTTTAATCACTCGCCCATTGAATGCATTTTGATTATTTACAGTTCAGAGTTATTACAAATACAACTGCTATAAACATTCATGTATAGGCTTTTGTGAAAGCATAAATTTTCATTTTTGTGAGATAAGTGCAAGGATGCTATTGCCAAGACTTATAGTAAACCCATGTTCAGTTTTATAATAAATATCTGGCTTGTTTTTGACTCAAATTTGTTTATATGAATATTAAGAGAATACTTACTTAATATCAGGAACTATGATAAAGACCTAAGAAAAAAAATATAACAAAACAGATACTGTCCTTGTTCTTACTAGAGAAGATTATGAAAAATCAAATAAACGTAATAATATTTTTAATGAAGAAATATCTGTGTGTGAGTGGGAGAAGACTCATCAAATCTAAGGGTCAGGGAAAGGTTTCATGTGGCATTTAAGCCTGTGTATAGAATGTCATTCTTGCTTCTTCTCTAGAATTGCTTTAAAATATCCCTTATGAGAGGTCCTATGTAGATATCATTGCCCACTCAACTCTGGTTTCCAGTGTGATCACTGAATCTGACTCTGGGTTAACTCCTTGAAAAATGAGGATGGAAATAGAACACCTTCTCAAGGTTGTTATAAGAATTAAATAAAGAGTAGATTTAAAGACCTGTATCAAGCAACTGGTTTACAGAAATGAAATTCTTATTACTATTATATGGCTTCTCATTAACACAACTTCTGTAATAATTTATCTCTGCCAAAGATAGCCTTGTGGAATGATGTTTAGATTTCATTATGGAATCTTGCATGTTTCTTCTCTGGTGATAGCAGAAATGGGTTTTCTGTGTTATTTTTCAAAGCAAAGGCTAATAACAATGAATAAGAACCCGGGGCACAAGGCTCAGCAACATACCCCATGTGTATGTGTCCATAGTTCCCAACTTTGGAAGATTGGGACTTGGTTTATTAAAAGAGAATATATTGTACCTCCCTACTTTTTCTTTCCCAGTTACAATCCAAGCTTTTATATTTCTTCTTAAATTGTTATCTATCTACCACAACAATTTTAGTTGTTGTTTAATTAAGGTTTCCCTTGGAGATAACCCTACATTGTTCTACAATAAACTGCAGAAATGGAAGTTTAGTAAATTAAGTTGTTGTTCATTAAAGTTTCCCCTGAAGATTATTCTGTATTGGTCTACAATAAACTGCAGAAATGGCTGGCTTCTCCACTAAATAATGAGTTCCTGAGAAGCATAGGTCTGCACTCATGTGCTCTCTCTCTCTCTCTCTCTCTCTCTCTCTCTCTCTCTCTCTCTCTCTCTCTCTCTCTCTGTCTTTCTATCTAATATCTCTCCATTGAATCTATTGTGTCAATTGATTTTCCATATTGATTAGTATATAGGACCTATCATTAAACTGGTGACTGAGCAAGGTTTGCTGAGTTGATGTGACAATACAATGAGACCTATATGCTTCCAATGTGATCTTCCTAAACACAAATTGTAAAATCTTAAATTATTTTTTCCACATAACTCAGAAGAGAGTAGAATATATGTAAAGATAAACCTGAGTTCAAAACCATATTATCAGTTATTTGTTTAAGCTAACATCTTGAAAAAGTCACTTTACTTCTCTGAGCTTTAGGTTCTCCAACTTTAATTTTTTTAAAAAAAACAAAGTTATCAACATTAATATTAGCTCATGTTTATTCATCCCCTACTCTATGCCAAGATTTATATGCACTACTTCATTTAATTTCCTCAGCAACTTGATGAGGTAACAGTTTTTTAAAACTGTCATTTCCCAGTTGAGGGTAATGAGCTTTAGAGATGATAAACAAGTTTCCCAGTGTCATACATTCCATAATGGGAAGAGGAGGGATTGACCCCATCCATTTTAATCCAGAGCATGCACTCATCTCATAGGATTATTGTGAGAACTAAGTGGCACATGTCATATAAAAATATAAAAACCGTGTCCTGAAAAAAATGCTTTAAAATTTTGTTTTTATTCAGTACACAGATCAAAAATAACATGAATTGCACAATATTCTAATTTTCCACTTATATCTCTATCTCGTTTGTTAAGCAGTATATTTATATGTATATTTGTATGAACTGGAATACAGTGGATGCTCTATTAAGATAAGTTATTTTTCTCTCCTGTTTAACTCTAGTTCTTTTAATGCAACATGTGCAGCAGCAAGAATCTGATTGTGCATAGAGAAGTCAAGCACGTGTGAAGCAGTCCTTTGTTAATTGACTTATTAGTCTGTTGTTAGTTACTCAGGGACAGGGCTAACTGGCTTCAAGATCAATCCTTCAGGTTATTCTTCCCTTAGATTCTCACATAATTTAATACAACTTAGTAAAGATCTATTGAACAACTTATATAGTCAGAAAACACTGTTATTTAGGCATGATCATAGTTGCTGATGGAAGCAGAAATTGGTAGAACTTTTTAGGAGAAAACTGGAACAAACAGTTGGGGTTGGCTAAGGTGGAGGGTAAACTGCCTGTCTGAGCGTTGAAGATGTACTCCAACAAACACATACAGACTATCTACAAAGAATGGGAAACTTATTAATTACAGTCATTGAAATAAATATCAATTAATTAGCTGACCAGTAAGCTAACTAAGCAGAAACATCAGTGACCATACATGACAAAGAACAGATTTTACAGAATTAGTAAGAAAAGTTATTAAAAAGAAAACATCTACAAACTATAGTTATAACAAACCATCGGGAGGTGGAGGAATCTGAATACCAGAGTTGTCTCATTACATTGTCAATAGAAACTGTACCTGAGGAAACACAGATATTAAACTTACTAGACAAAGACTTTAAATTGTTATTTAAAGTATGTCCAAAAACTATAGTAAGTCATGTCCAAAAAACTAAAAAGGTTTGGGAGAGCAATGCTTCCCAGAAAATATCAATAGAGAGATTATAAATATTTTTTTAAAAATTATACAGTTTATAAATACAATAATTGAAATAAAAAATTTACTAGAGGGACTCATAAAAGCAGATATTAGAAGGCAGAATAAATAATAAACTAGAAAACAGGTCAATTGAGATTATGTAGTGTGAGGAAAGAAATAAAAAATAAAGATAATTCAACGAAGTCTCAGAGATGTGGGGAGACACCATCAAGCACATCAACATGTGAATAATGAAGGTCCTAGTAGGCAAGGAGAGATGGAAAAGGGCAGAGAGACTATTTGAAGAAGCAACATCAGAAACTTCAAAATTTGATTTCTAAAAACAATAATCTATACATCCAAGAGGATTATGGACTCCAAGTAGAATGAAATCAAAGACAACCACATCTAGATACATCATAATCACTAAAAGACTAAGAAAAAGAAGGCATCTTGAAAGCAACAAAAAAAGAAGTAACTTATCATGTACAAGATATCCTCAATTAGATAAGCAAACAATTTAACATCAGAAAACATAGAAGTCAGTGGAGAAGAGATAATTACTCAAACTTTGGAAAGAGACATCAACCAAGAATTCTGTATTCAGCAAAATTATCCTTCAGAAATCAAGGAGAGGCTGGCTTTAATGGTTCATGCCTATAATCTCAGCACTTTGGGATGCCAAGGTGGGAAAACTGCTTGAGTTCAGGAGTCCAGGAGTTTGAGATGAGCCTGGGCAACATGGCGAGACCCCAACTCTATGAAAAATAAAAATAGAAAATTAGCCTGGCATGGTGGCAGTTACTCTATAACTGTAATGTTGGTTACTCTGGAAACTGAAGTGGGAGGATCACTTGAGCCCAGTAGTTCAAGCCTTCAGTAAGCTATAATCACACAACTGTCCTCCAGCCTAAGCTACATTAAAAAACTGTCTCAAAAAAAAAAAAAGAGGAAAACAATTTAAAGTAGCCCCAGATAAGTAAAAGCTGGTAAAATTAATTGCTAAGAGGCCTCTTCTTTCAGAAAATACTAAACTGACTTATTCAGGCTGAAAAGAAAATAGAGAAATTAGAACTCTCATATCTTATGGTGCTGCTACCTTGGAAAAAATGTTTGTCAGTGCTTCAATAAGTTCAACATAGAATTATCACACAAGCCTGGAAACCCACTCTTGGGTGAACACCCAAAAGAATTAAAAATGAGGGTAAAAATAAACCTAATTTACAAATGTTTATAGTAATACTATTCTAAATAGTCAAAGGTAGAAAAAACCCAAATGTCCACTGACTGATCATTTTAAAGGATGACAAACAAAATCATATATACATTACATATTTTATATAGTAATGCTTTACTTTTTCTATGCTTCCAGATTTTTTATCTTAAAATATATTAGGAGGAACAGGAAATAAATACATTTTTGAGATCTGCCATCTTAAACCAACAGCAGTTTTTAATGTTGTGTTTCATTGATTCATTGGATTTGTTTGTTTTTGGCTCTTCAGAATTCTTTCTCTTCTTTATTTCTAATTGATTAATATGAAAATAGGGCATTAAAAATCAAAACTAATGATAAAACCCATCACATTTCTCCATGCGCTAAAATTTTCCTCTACCTGTGTGTCCTTTGTATCCATCCCTCAGTGTTTCTTATACTGGATAATCTTTAAAGTACTCGGAGAGAGAAAAAAACACCTAGAAATGCAATGTAGTAGTCCTGTGATTGAGATAATACCTAGGGTTAGAGACTCACAATAGCAAGTAGACATAAGAGTCAGCTTTCAGAAGGTGAGGGCTGGAGCACAGTCTGAGGGGAGCCCAGAGCTAAGACTAAGAAAATGGGGCAGAGGGTCTCAGCAGAAAGGGTCATGAAAAAGTGTAGTGTGACTGTTGATCCACTAATCATTATGTCCTGGTTGTTTCTCCTTCCATCATGCCTTTTCACTCCTTTTATTCTCTAGTCACAGTACCAATGTGGGGAAGGCTGATAGACTTCATCTACTAAAAAAGAGTATCCAAGCATGCTGACTTGGGCCAGTAGTCCTAGATACTCAGGAGGCTTAGGCAGGAGGACCACGTAAGCCCAAGAGTTCAAAGCTGCAGTGAGCTATGATGACACCACTGTACTCCAGCCTGGGTGACAGAGCAAGACTCTGTCTTAATAAATAAATAAATAAATAATTTTTTAAAAGAAAGGATGTGTGGTAAAGATAACACTTGACTAAAATCTTGAAAGATATGTTGAGGTCAAACTAGCAATATTAATATTAATACACATTTCTAGTGCTTACTGTGGGCTAAAAATAGTTCTAAAATCTCTGCATGGCCTAACTAATTTACTCCTCACAAATTGTCAAAGGTAGATAATATCATTATGTCCAAGTCACAAATGAAGAAATGGAGGAACAGAGAATCTAACTCATGCCCCGTGTTTAGTAAGCAGTATATCTGGATACAACCCTACACAATGGCTCCAACATCCACATGCTTACACAACATACAGGCTGTGGTATGATTAGAGAGGAATAACCAACCAGAATGGAGGATAGAGAAGAGTGGCTGAAATAAAGAAAAGAGGTAATAGGAGATATATAAACAGCATAGGACCAGGTCATTCATAGTCTTGACTATATATACTTGTATGTATGTTTCTATGTGTAGTGACATCAGGTCATCAACATATTTGTTTAAGTGCTTGTTGCCTTACTGAATTGCAAGTTTCACATCATTATTTCCCATCACATTTGTCACATTGCATTGTACGCAATATGTGCTTGACAAACAAAAAACAAGCACATGTTCCATCAACTAACCACAGTGGATATACTCTGCTAAGGTACAATAAGTATACTTTTATTCCCATATATAAGCATCTTACTTACTTTTATCTGTTTTCTCTATCAAATTATAAACCTCTGCATCTTAGCATTCTGAAAATCTGACCTAGTAAATGCTCTATAATCAGTCCTCAATATATTGTTTTCAAGTATTATAAATTAACAATAATGAGACAAAAATACAAAACAATTAAATGAGCAGGGAGAGGAAAGCCAAATGATGGCTAAAGTATTCCCAAGTTGAGCTATATGACCTTGCAAAAATTGCTTTGCTTCTCTGGGACTCAGTTTCTCATCTAATAAAATGAGAAGATTGTTCAAACATGAATCTCAATCTTAAGCTCCTATCATTAAAGATCACAAGTTTATTTTTTAATCTCTTAAATTTCAGAAAAAGAATATAAGCCCAAGAAGGAACCAGGATAGCTTTATCAAAAATATAAGCCATCATATTATTAGTACACAGATGTCAAAAGACAAACCTGGGTTCCATGAGAAACCACCTTCTCTTGCCACTGCTTAATAAAGACACGAGAGCATTGGAGTGCCAGAGGCAGCTATTACAGGTTATTAACTTCTTTCCAGTTAAGGGCACACATTCTAATTTGCATTTCTGAATATGCATGAGCAGCTTTCAGCTGAAAAATAATTTTGCCAGTTGTGACAAGGTCTTCACCAAAACTGTGACGTGAGTGTTAAGTGATGAGGAAGTAGAGTTTCCTCTTTCAACAGGAAGGTTGAAGATCTGGCAAGCTTTCCTGTTGGCTCTGTGGGCGAGTGTCTCACTTTCTAACAACCACATAAAACAAAATCAGTTCAGACGGGCTTCTGTTGGCACAGGGCTTATGGGGACATGGCTCACAACTTCTGCTTCATATGGCAGTGGAAAGAACACAGAATTGAAGGCTGAAGATGAGAGTTTAGATCACAGATTGGCCATTAATCATCTCACCCATTCTGCAAGCCACTGAGCATTTTAGAGCCAAAATTTCACAATATGAAATAAGGACAATGATGTCAACTCAGTGTTGTTTGAGAAAAAGATGATGCCATAACTATCACAGCACTTTGAAAGCTCTGAAGGATTGTCAAATCTAATAGATTTTTACTAATTTACAAATGTGAGATTGTATTATTACTCACCTCCAGAATAGACTGGAATGAAAACAATGTTATTTATTACCCATTTAAAAAATGAGTTAGATTGGTATGGAAAGTAAAATGTGATCCACAACAGACAGTTTGCAAGTATTGAGGCAGCACAAATTACATACCGGCTGCAGGTAAGAATGCAGATCATTCACAGTCATTTAAATGCTAAAGCATGCCACAAGGGTCTCTGCAAAGCCTACCATGGTTTCTTGTTAATATCACTAAAGATTAAGACTCTCAAAACCATCCTAGTCCATATATAGCATCAGATTCACTTGTATTGACATAAGAAAGGAATCAGAGCTTGCTATCAGTACATCACCAGGCATTTTCTTTTTCTGCAAATCGACCTATCTCTTTGACACCCCCACCTCATCCTGATGCTGATACAAACTCCAGGAGACAAGATGAACATTGAGTAGGTATAGAAGCTTTGGTTTAAACATTTTATGCCTCATGGGAGCCAGTATCACACAACAATTCCATAGGCACAGCTTCCTGGGTCATCATAGAAATGTGTCCAATTACAAGAAGCACTGCACTCAGGGAAAATCCAAGTCATAGAATGTTAATCAGGTGTGTGCAGATTACCATTCACAGGTTATGATGAGAAACATTGCCTAATAACATAGCTGACTTTCTTATTCTTACTGAATACTGGTTAACTCAACAAGATAACTAGATGAAGAACAAATTCTCATGCAGTAGGGAAAGGTCTTTTGTTAACCCTTTATGCATGGTTATTTAGGACAGCAATGTTTATTAGCAACAGTGTATTGTTCAAGTCCACATCACCTCATCCTTGAATGACTGCCAAGCCTTTGCATGTGCCTTACTCTTTCACTCATACCCCATTCTCCAAAATCTGGCAGAGTGATTACTCCAAATAAAGCCAATTATGTCATTCCTCTGGTTAAAAATCTTTAAAGGTAGCTAAACTTTTTGTACATAGAAGCACTTTCAGAATGGTAGAATAAGGACATCTGAAAATACATGTCTTCTTAAAGACAATAATAGCACTAACAAAAAAAAGGTCAAAATAACTTTCATAGAAGCCTAGAAATTGACCAAAGACTTGCAACAATTCAATGAATATTTACTTGTGAAAAACTACTGAATCCTGTTAAGGATAGAGAGCTTTATAAATTTTAACTTGCCCTATTTTCCTCACTTTCTTCCAAGCTCCACAGTAACCTTGAAAACTAACAGACTCACACCATGAGAGTTGTGAAAACCAACAGATTTGAAATCACTGGAGGAGGCAAAATTGGCTCAAAGCTCAAGATAAAGCCCTGTTCCCAGAAAATTGTCACTATTTGAAGTATCTGGAAAAGATCTGGAAAGGCCTCATTCAGAGGGTTTATCTTTATTTGATCTGACTCAGAGCTCACCCAGTGGAAAAGAATTTACTCTCATGGTATTTGTTGAAAATAATCAGAGGCAATTGTTTAACATTATAGCTTCCTGGAGCAACATAACTAGTTGGAGCAAGCATGAGAATGGACATTGTCTTTAAAATAAAAATCTAGAAACTGAAAAGTTCATAGGGCCTTTGAAAAGCTCCAGTACATTTCTGGCCACTTCCATATGCAGATTCCTAATCTTGTTTGTTGAGATTCACTCAGGGTGGCTAACAAAATATTAAATATTGGGGAAAGTTATGATTATAACCTCAAACCTTTCAGAAGGTCAAAAGGTCTTACTGGGGCAAGCTGAAGGCAGCCACATCATTTACATTAGCATAGGAAAGAGAGATGATTAAAGGCTTTCCCAGTTTAGGTCTATTTAAGCCACATCCCTTTGTCTCCACTCTGTTTACTCATGTAAATTTTATGCTGGGTTGCCCTCTCAAGGTAAGTCAAACGGGAATTACCTGTTAATAGTGCTTACTCTGGGCCCTGAACCTAAAGCTTTATTCTTTTAACCATGTTAATTATCCACAAGTGTGTTAACTTAGAACCTCTGTTGAAAAATCTGACTGAATAAATATAACGAAGGAGAGGGAATCTTGGTGGATTGGTTGCATTTCACCCTCTGAAAGCAGCCAAATGACCATCTCTAGCCCACTTGAATCACTGTAATGGTATGAGAGTGCATTTATTCAACCTTCTTTAAGTCTAAGTCTGCAGCCCAGACTTCCATAGGTGAGGGTTGACACCTCACTTGTCAAGGGTAGTTAGACAAGCATGAGCAAGGCAGGGGAGAGGAGACTAACTAGGATTGTCAGGTAATGATGTGACAGGTAATGATGTGACAATTATCACACTTGCCACTCTGAAAATGATAATTCAACAGCAGGAGCCAGGGCACCAGGAAGAGAATATCTCCTGATGATCCACAGCTGTTAACATTAAAGTGTTAATTGAATGCAGATGCCAGGGAGAAGCAACTTCCTGGGCATGCACATCAAGAGACAAAATGGCAAAGTGGAACCTTCCAAGGGCACCTCTCCCAGAAATAGGGAGAAAGTCTCAGATGGGCATGCATACAATTTCCTAAGCACACTGTGTGTGCTCACCTCCCAAGAGTAAGGAGGGCACTGCACCTACAAGTGGCCCATCCTAAGGGAAGAATCACAGGAAAGAGGCCAGCCTATAGAGTCCTAAGATCAAGTTGAAACACAACACTTGACCTTCAGGTACCCACTTGGGTCTCTTCCACGGGAATTTTTCTTCTTTCCTGTTGTAAAACCTTTTTAAAAAGAACTTTCACTCCTGTTCTGAAACTCACTTTGGCCTCTTCTGTCTTATTCCCCTCAATCAAATTCTTTCTTGTGAGGAGGCAATAATTGAGGTTACTGCACACCTGTATGGTTTTGCCACCAGTAACTCTGAAACCTGCCACCTGTAACAACCTCTCACCTCTAGTTGACCTTTAAGGCCCTTTGCAAGCAGGTAGTGTTGTCAACTGCCAGAGCTTATAAGCTACCTGCCAACAAAACACAGAAACCTTTAGTTAAGAGGCTATTTATTTTAGGTATCTAAGTTACTCTTTTTAAATCAATAGCTGACAACAAAACTAACCAAACAGATTTCAGTGACTGCACACAACAAAAAATATGGTCTCTGTGGAATTCATACAGGAAATTTACTAAACAAGTAGCAACAGAAAGAAAAAAGAACTACTGATTCTTTGGGGGGCAGAGGGGGAGAGGAGAAGATGGCGCTATAGGAGCAACTCAGGATTGCAGCTCCCAGTGAAAGCGCAGAGGGTGAGTGGATGCCGCATTTCCAGTCGGATCTTTATTGCCCACAGACCAGGAGACTTCCGCAGGTGGGGGTTGAAACCTCACTTGTCAAGGGTAGTTAGACAAGCATGAGCAAGGCAGGGAAGGGGAGAGGAGCCCAGGTGTAGGAGCCCCATGGGCCACCAGTGCAGCTGTTTGGGCTGGTGCAGCTGTTTGGGCCAGTGCCACAGCACAGCGGCACTCCATACAAAATACGCTGGTCTGGTTGCCCTGTTAAACCAGCAATTTGAGATTTGGGAAGTCAGATTAGCATATTCATATGATTAAATGGGGCTTAAACAGTAAGCCAGGCCAGGAGAGTCCTGGGCAGCAACGTTGTTTCAGCCAGCACAGTGGGTCGCCGCACAGGAAATCACACAGATCTCAGTGCCCTTTCAGCAGGCGACTGTAACACCTGGGAGACAGTCAACCATTCAACTTAAGAAAAAAAGCTCTGAGGCAGGGAGCCAGGTGATCAGGCTCGGTGGGTCCCACCCCCACAAAAACAAACAAAACTGCAACTGGAAACACTCAGGGTTGAGAGTTTCATGGCAAGCACAGCTGAACCCAGGATGGTGCAGCTCAGTGGGGGAGGGGCGTCTGCCATTACCGAGGCACTCCACCCCTGTGGAGGTACTCTGCCATTGCTGACACAGCCTGCCATTGCTGAGGCAACCCGCCATTGCTGAGGCAACCCACCATAACAGAGAGAATCCGCCATTAGAGAGGCAGGCCACCATCACCACAGCAGTTCTAACCACACCCATATAAACAGGACTACAGGGAATTACACACGGCAGCAGGGCAGAGCCCATGACAGCAGGGCGGAGCCCACGACAGCAGGGCGGAACCCATGGCAACAGGGGGGAGCCCATGGCAGCAGGGCGGAGCCCAGAGCAGCTCAGCATAGCCTCTGCAAGCAGGTAGTGACTAGACTGCCTCTTGCTGGGCAGGACAGTGCAACGGATACTCATAAATAAAGCCCTAACTCCCCAGGACAGAGCACCTGAGGATAAAAAGGGTCTTTATGAGCTCTGCTGCAGCAGACTTAAACGTACCTGCCTAGCAGCCCTGAATGAACAACAGAGCTCACAGCTCAGCACTTGAGCTCCTATAAAGAATAGACTGTCTCCTCAAGCAGCTCCCTGACTGCCATATATCCAAAGAGTCACCTCACAAAGGACTGATCAGACTGACAGCACCTGAGGAGGAAAGGGTCTTTATGAGCTCTGCTGCAGCAGAATTAAACACACCAGCCTAGCAGCCCTGAATGAACAACAGAGCTCACACCTCAGCACTTGAGCTCCTATAAAGTATAGACTGTCTCCTCAAGCAGCTCCCTGACCACTGTATATCCAAACACTCACCTCAAAAAGGACTGATCAGACTGAAATTTAGTGGGCGTCATTCTGGGACGAAGATAGCAGCAGAAGAAACTGGTAGCATCCCTTACTGTTCCACAGCTGCTACAGGTGATCCCCAGGCAAGCAGGGCCTGGAGTGGACCTCAGCAGTCCTACAGCAGAGGGGCTAGACTGTTAGAAGGAAAACTAAAAAACAGAAATACTTCATCATCAACAATCTGGACGTCCACTCAGAGACCCAATCAGAAAGTCAGCAACTACTCAGATGAGAGATAAATAAATCCACAAAGATGGGAAGAAACCAGCGCAAAAAGGAGAAAAACATTCGAAACCAGAACACCTCGCCTCCTACAAGGGACCACAACTCCTCACCAGCAAGGGAACAAAGCTGGATGGAGAATGAGTGTGATGAAATGACAGAATCAGACTTCAGAAGGTGGGTAATGAGAAACTTCCGTGAGCTAAAAGAACACGTTCTAACTCAATGCAAAGAAACTAAGAACCTTGAAAAAAAAATTGAGAAAATGATAACAAGAATGGACAACTTAGAGAGGAATATGAGTGAATGGATGTAGCTGAAAAACATAACAGAAGAACATCACGAATTAGGTGCAAGTCTCAACAGCCGAATTGACCAAGCGGAAGAAAGGATATCAGAGGTCGAAGATCAACTCAATGAAATAAAACGAGAAGGCAAGATTAGAGAAAAAAAGCACAAAAAGAAATGAACAAAGACTCCAAGAAATGTGGGACTATGTGAAGAGACCTAACCTACTTTTGATAGGTGTACCTGAATGTGACAAACAGAATGAATCCAAGATGGAAAATACTCTTCAGGATATTATCCAGGAAAATTTCCCCAACCTAGCAAGGCAGGCCAATATTCAAGTCCAGGAAATACAGAATACCACAAAGGTATTCTGCAAGAAGGGCAACCCCAAGGCACATAATCATCAGATTCACCAGGGTTGAAATGAAGAAGAAAATGCTAAGGGCAGCCAGAGAGAAAGGTTGGGTCACCCACAAAGAAAAGCCCATCAGACTCACAGCAGATCTCTCAGCAGAAACCCTACAAGCCAGAAGAGAGTGGGGGCCAATATTCAACATCCTTAAAGAAAAGAAATTTCAACCCAGAATTTCATATCCAGCCAAACTGAGCTTCATAAATGGAGAAAAAATAAAATCTTTTGTAAACAAGCAAATACTCAAAAATTTTGTCACCACCAGGCCTGCTTTACAAGAGCTCCTGAAAGAGGCACTACACATAGAAAGGAACAACCAGTACCAGCCATTCCAAAAACATACCAAATGCTAAAGAGCATCAACAAAATGAAGAATCTGCATCAACTAATGGGCAAAACAGCCATCTAGCATCAAAATGGCAGTATCAAATTCACACATGACAATATTAACCCTAAATGTAAATGGGCTAAATGCACCAATCAAAAGACACAGACTAGCAAATTGGATAAAAATCCAAAACCCATTGGTGTGCTGTATCCAGGAAACCCATGTCACATGCAAAGATACACAAAGGCTCAAAATAAACGGATGGAGGAAGATTTACCAAGCAAATGGAGAACAAAAAAAAAGCAGGAGCTGCAATTCTCATCTCTGATGAAATAGACTTTAAAGCAACAAAGATCAAAAGAGACAAAGAAGGACATTACGTAATGGTAAAAAAAAATCAATACAACAAGAAGAGCTAAGGATATTAAATATATATGGACCCAATACAGGAGCACCCAGATATATAAGGCAAGTTCTTATTGACTTACAAAGAGATTTAGACTTCCACATAATAATAGTGGGAGACTCTAACACTCTACTGTCAATATTAGACAGATCAACCAGACAGAAACTTAACAAGGATATCCAGGACTTGAACTCAGACCTGGAACAAGCAAACCTGATAGACATTTACAGAACTCTCCACCCTAAATCCAGAGAATATACATTCTTCTCAGCACCACATCACACCTATTCTAAAATTGACCACATAATTGGAAGAAAATCACTCCTCAGCAAATGCAAAACAACTGAAATAGTAACAAACAGTCTCTCAGACCATAGTGCAATTAAGTTAGAACTCAGAATTTAGAAACGAACTAACCACACAGCTTCATGGAAACTGAACAACTGGCTCTTGAATGTTGACTGGATAAACAATAAAATGAAGGCAGACATAAAAAAGTTCTTCGAAACCAACAAGAATGAAGACACAACATACCAGAATCTCTGGGACACATTTAAAGCAGTCTCTAGAGAAAAATATATAGCAATAAGTGCCCACATGAGAAGAGAGGAGAGATCCAAAACTGACACCCTATTGTCAAAATTGAAAGAGCTGGAGGAGCAAGATCAAAAAAAACTCAAAACCTAGCTGAAGACAAGAAATAACTAAGATCAGAGCAGAACTGAAGGACATAGGGACACAAAAAAACCCTTCAAAAAATCAATAAATCCAAGAGCTGGTTTTTTGAAAAGATCAATAAAATAGACAAACTGCTAGCCAGATTGATAAAAAAGAAAAGAGAGAATAGCCAAATAGATGCAATAAAAAATGATAAAGGGAAATCACCACAGATTCCACAAAAATTCAAACCATCATCAGAGAATATTACAAACAACTCTATGCACATAAACTAGTAAACCTGGAAGAAATGGATAAATTCCTGGACACTTGTATCCTCCCAAGCCTAAACCAGGAGGAAGCCAAAACTATGAATAGACCAATAACAAGGTCTGAAGTTGAGGCAGCAATTATGAGCCTACCACACAAAAAAAGCCCAGGTCCAGATGGGTTCACAGCCGAATTCTACCAGACACACAAAGAGGAACTGTTACCATTTCTTCTGAAACTATTCCAAAGAATCCAAAAAGAGGGAATTCTTCCCAAATCATTTTATGAGACCAACATCATTCTGATACCAAAACCTTGCAGAGACTCAACAAGAAAAGAAAACTTCAGGCCAATATCCATGATGAACATAGAGGCAAAAATCTTCAATAAAATACTGGCAAGCCGATTGCAACAGCACATCAAAACACTTATCCAACATGATCAAGTAGGATTCATCCTGGGGATGCAAGGCTGGTTCAACATACACAAGTCTATAAACTTAATTCACCACATAAACAGAACCAAAAACAAAAACCACATGATTATCTCAATTGATGCAGAGAAGGCCTTTTACAAAATTCAACAGCCCTTTATGCTAAAAACCCTCAATAAACTCGGTATTGATGGAACATATCTCAAAATAATAAAAGCTATTTATGACAAACCAACAGCCAATATCATACTGAATGGGAAAAAATTGGAAGCATTCCCTTTGAAATCTGGCACTAGACAAGGATGCCCTCTCTGACCACTCCTATTCAATATAGTACTGGAAGTTCTAGCCAGAGCAATCAGGCAAGAAAAAGAAATAAAGGGTATTCAAATAGGAAAGGAGGAAGTCAAATTGTCTCTATTTACAGACGACATTATTGCATATCTAGAAGACCTCATTGCATGTCTAGAAGTCATAGCCCAAAATCTCGTGAAACTGATAAGCAACTTCAGCAAAGTCTCAGGATACAAAATCAATGTGCAAAAATCACAAGCATTCCTACACACCAATAACAGACTGAAAGAGAGCCAAATCAAGAACGAACTGCCATTCACAATTGCTACAAAAAGAACAAAATACCTAGGAATACAACTAACAAGGAACGTAAAAAAACCTCTTCAAGGAGAACTACAAACCACTGCTCAATGAAATAAGAGAGGACACAAACAGATGGAGAAATATTCCATGTTCATGGTTAGGAAGACTCAATATTGTGAAAATGGCTATATTGCCCAAAGTAATTTACAGATTCAAGGCTATCCCCATCAAGCTACCAATGACCTTCTTCACAGAACTGGAAAAAAACACCTTGACCTTCACATGGAACAAAAAGAGAGCCTGCATAGCCAAGAAAATTCTAAGCAAAAAGAACACAGCAGGAGGCATCACACTACCAGACTTCAAACTATACTACAAGGCTACAGTAATCAAAAAAGCATGGTACTGGTACCAAAACAGAGATATAGACCAATGGAACAGAACAGAGGCATCGGAGGCAACACAACATATCTACTATCGTATAATCTTAGATAAACCTGACAAAAACAAGCAATGGGGAAAGGATTCCCTGTTTAATAAATGGTGTTGGGAAAACTGGCTAGCCATGTGCAGAAAGCAGAAACTGGACCCCTTCCTGACACCTTACACTGAAATTAACTCCAGATGGATTAAAGACTTAAACATAAGACTTGGCACGATAAAAACCCTAGAAGGAAATCTAGGCAAAACTATCCAGGACATAGGAGTAGGCAAGGACTTCATGAACAAAACACCAAAAGCATTGGCAACAAAAGCCAAAATAGACAAATGGGACCTAATCAAACTCCACAGCTTCTGCACGGCAAAAGAAACAGTCACTAGAGTGGATCGGCAACCAACAGAATGGGAAAAAATTTTTGCAGTTTACCCATCTGACAAAGGGCTGATATCCAGAATTTACAAAGAACTCAAACGGATTTACAGGAAAAAACAAACAAGCCCATTCAAAAGTGGGCAAAGGATATGAACAGACACTTTACGAAAGAAGACATATATGAGGCCAACAATCATATGAAAAAATGCTCATCGTCACTGGTCATCAGAGAGATGCAAATCAAAACCACATTGAGATACCATCTCACGCCAGTTAGAAAGGCGATCATTAAAAAATCTGGAGACAACAGATGCTGGAGAGGATGTGGAGAAAAAGGAACACTTTCACACTGTTGGTGGGAGTGTAAATTAGTTCAACCATTGTGGAAGACAGTGTGGCGATTCCTCAAGGCCTTAGAAATAGAAATTCCATTTGACCCAGCAATCCCATTACTGGGTATATATCCAAAAGACTATAAATCGTTCTACTATAAGGACACATGTACACGAATGTTCATTGCAGCACTGTTTACAATAGCAAAGACCTGGAATCAACCCAAATGCCCATTGATAATAGACTGGATTGGAAAAATGTGGCACATATACACCATGGAATATTATGCAGCAATCAGAAATGAAGAGTTTGTGTCGTTTGTAGGGACATGGATGAATCTGGAGAACGTCATCCTCAGCAAACTGACACAAGAACAGAAAATGAAACACCGCATATTCTCACTCATAGGCGGGTGATGAAAAATGAGAACACATGGACACAGAAAGGGGAGTACTAAACACTGGGGTCTATTGGGGGGAAAAGGGGAGGGCCAGTGGGAGGGGGAGGTGGGGAGGGATAGCCTGGGGAGAAATGCCAAATGTGGGTGAAGGGGAGAAGGAAAGAAAAGCACACTGCCATGTGTGCTCCTACGCAACTGTCTTGCATGCTCTGCTCATGTACCCCAAAACCTAAAATCCAATAAAAAATTTAAAAAAACAAAACAAAACAAAAAAAAACCAACAATAATAATAAACTGTGGGGAGATTAGGAAATTTTATTACCAAAGTTACATGCTTTATTATGTTAATCTAGTTTTCAACCAAAATGAAATTCATGGAAAGAAAGAACAAAGCATGGCTCATACCCAGGATAAAAAGACAGGCAACAGCAACTGTTCCTGAGGAAGCTCTGATATTGAGCTTAAGAGACAAAGACTTTAAATCATTTGTTTTAAATATGTTTAAAGAACTAAATAAAACCATATCTAAACAAATAAAGGAAAGCATACAAAGAATAATGGCTCAAACAGAGAAAACCAATGAAAAGATAGATAGATAGATAGATAGATAGATAGATAGATAGATAGACAGACAATAGATAGATATAGATATATATATAATGACCAAATAGAAATTCGGAAGTTGAAAACTAGATTGGCTGAAATAAAAAATTTACTAGGATGACTCAAGAGAATATTTGAGCTCTCAGAAGACATGATCAGAGAACCTGAAGGTAAGTCACTTGAAATTGTCCTGTGTGAGGAAAAGAAAAAATATAATGAAGAAATGTGAACAGAGATTAATGGATCTGTAGGACACCATCAAGCATATTAACATGTCTATAATGGGAGTCCCAAAAGGAGAATAAAGAATGGAGAAGAAAAATTTGAAAAAAAAAATGAAAACTTTTCAAGTTGGAAGAAAAATATGACACATCTAAGGATCTCAACAAATCACAAATAGGATAATTCAAAGGGATACACATTTGGACACATCATAGTCAAACTGTTGAAAGATAAAACATAGATATATATTTTTGCAAGTACTAAAATAAAAACATCTCATTACATGCTAGTGATCTTCAATAAGATTAAAAATGGATTTCTCATCAGAAAACATGACAGCAAAATGCAATAGGATGATATAATTACTGTGCTAGAAGAAAAAAAATGTCAACTAAGAATTCCATTTTTCCAAAATTTTACTTCAAAAAAATAAAGTAAAATTAAGACATTTCTAAATAAACAAAAACATAAATAACACCACCCTAGAAGACCTGCTTTATAAGAAATACTATACCCAGGCCACATCTTGAATGCTTTATTGCTTAGAAATTTCTTCCATTAGATACTGTAAATCATCACTGTCAAGTTCCAGATTCCACAGATCCCTAAGGAAGGGACACAATGTAGCCAAGTTCTTTGCTAAAGCATAACAAAAGCAACCTTTACTCCAGTTTCTAGTAAGTTCCTCATCTTCATCTGAGACATCTTCAGCCTGGCTGTCTCCATCCATATCACTATCAGCATTTTGGTCAGAACCGTTCAAGTTTCTAGAAAATTCCAAATTTTCCCTCATCTTTCTGTCTTCTTCTGAGCCCTCCACACTCTTCCAACCCCTGCCTGTTACCCAATTTCAAAGCTGCTTTCACATTTTCAGATGTCTTTATGGCAATGTGTCTCTATTGGCACTTCTCAGTACCAATCTGCATTAGTCCATTCTCACAGTACTATAAGGAAATACCTGAGATTGAGTAATTAAAAAAATAAAAGTAAGGTTTAATTAGCCCACAGTTCCCCCATGCTTTTATAGGAAGCATGAAGCTGTCATTTGCTTAACTTCTGGGGAGGCCTCAGAAAAATTACAATCATGATGAAATGTGAAGGGGGAGCACACACATCATATGTCTGAGTAGGAGCAAGAGAGAGGGTGGAGGTACCTACATACTTTTAAACAACCAGATCTCACCAGAACTCACTAAGAAGAACAGCGCTAAGGAGATGGTACTAAAGCACTCATGAGAAATACACCACCATGATCCAATTAACTCCTCTAAGCTCCACCTCCAAAAGCGGAAATTATAATTCAACATGAGAACTGGGTAGGGACACAGATCCAAAACATATCAGCCATGTACAAAAACTAGCTCAAGATGGAATAAAGATTTAGACATAAGACTACAAACTGTAAAAGTCCTAGAAGAAAACCTAGAAAATGCCTTTCTCAATATTGGCTTAGCAAAGAATTTATGGCTGAGTCCCCAAAAACAATTGCAATAAAAACAAAAACTGGCAAATGAGACCTAATTAAACTAAAGCACTTCTGCTTTAGTGAGATAACTTATCAACAGAAAAAAAAAGACAACCTCAGAATGGGAGAAAATATTTACAAACTATCCATCTGATAAAATCCAATATCCAGAAAGATATTTACAAGGAATTTAAATCAGCAAGCAAAAAACAACTCACTTTTAAAAATGGGCAAAGGGCATGAATAGACACTTTTCAAAAGAAGACATATAAGTGGCCAAAAAATATGAAGAAGTGATTATCATCTCTAATCATTAGAGAAATGAAAATCAAAACAAAAATGAGATATCTCACACTAGTCAGAATGGCAATTATTAAAAAGTTAAAAAATAACAGATGCTGATGAGGTTGTGGAAAAAGGAAATGCTTTATAGAGTGTTGGTAGGAATATAAATTACTTCAGCCATTGTGGAAAGCAGCTTGGCAGTTTCTCAGAGAACTTAACACAGAGTTACCATTCAACCTAGCAATCCCATTACTGGGTATATAGTCAAAGGAAAAGAAATGGTTCTATTGAAAAGACACACACACTCATATGTTTATCACAGTGCTATTCACAATAGCAAGGACATGGAATCAACCTGCTATTCACAATAGCAAAGAATCAACCTATCAGCGATGTGTTGGATAAAGAAAATGAAGGACATACACATGATGCAATACTGTCCAGCCATATAAAGAATGAAATCATGTGCTTTGCAGCAAGATGCATGCATCTGGCAGTCATTATCCTAAGCAAATAAGTGCAAGAACAGAAAACCAAACAGTATATGTTCCTACTTATACGTGAGAGCTAAACAGTGAGTACACATGGACATAAAGGGAAATAAATAGATACATGGGATTACTAGAGTGGGAAGGGAACATGAGCTAAAAACTACCTATTGAATATTATACTCACTACTAGCTGACAGGATCATCTGTACCCAAAACCTCAGCATCATGCAAGATACTCATGTAAAAAAAACTTGCACATGTACACCTTGAACCTAAAATAAAATTTTAAAAATAAATAAATTTATTTTAATTTTTGACCCTTCTAGTGATTTAAAAGTTAATTGCACAATTCAATAACTGCACAAATGTATAGATTAGCTTGAAATGTGTAGTGATATAATTTGTATGATGCCAACATCATAAAGGAGAGAAAAACAAATGGAGCTATTTTGAATAAAGCTTTATATATGTTGAAATTAAGTTGTCATTTATCTGAACTAGATTGTTTTAAGTTAAAGTGTTAATTTTAATTCCCAGGGCAACCAGTAAACAAACAGCTTAATAAATATGGTAAAATACACAACAAGTGAATTTAAATGGTGCACTATAAACAAGTCTATTTAACACAAATTAAGAAAGTGATGAAAAAATAGAAAAATAAAATGGAAATAAGACATATAGAAAACAAATAGCAAAATAGCAGAAATAAATGTTACCTTATCAGTAATTACATAATGTGTAAATTAAACACTCATATCAAAAAAAGAGATTGATAGAATGAAAACACACACACAAACGATTCCACTATGTGCTCTTTACAAAAGACATACCATAGATTCAAAAACACAAAAGTATGGAGAAAGAATGAAACAGTAACCAAAATAAATCTCAAGTGATTAAAATAATATCAGAGAAAATATACTTTAAGGCAGAAATTGTCACTAGAGACACAAAAGAATATTTTATAATAATAAAATATCAATCTATCACAAAGATATAACATTACATTATATACATAATATGTATGCATAAAATTATAGTAGATATATGATATATACATTATAATGTATATATGAAATAATATTATATATATATATTCAACTAACAATGAAGCTCCAAAATACATGAAGAAAAAATCTCCAAAGGTTCACTTTTACTTTCAGAATAAATACTTAAAATCCAGACTTCAGAGCCTAGAATAATATAGAGTTCATAGCATGCCTTTCCATGTTTCAATGGATAGTCTTCTATCCTGCTACTGTCCTTACCATCCTGTATTAGATGCATACAAACCACTTCTGACTTCTTCAAAGTTTCCATTTCCCTTCCAGCTTTTTCACATGCTATTATTCTGCCTGGGATGTGAAAAATCTATTCAATGTCATCTCTTAAAATAAGCATCCTCTGACATGTCCAGGAATACAAAAAATATGTTTTTCTGTATGTGCCCATTTCTTTGTTTTTACTTTTATTTTAAGTCTGACTTGTAAGACTTGAGTCAGACCTGTAAGTCTAACCTCTAAATCACTTGAAAGCAAACACCATGTTCTAATAGTGTTTGTTAACCCAGGAGCTAGTACAGTATTTAGCACAGGCTATGGTCACAAAAATAAATATTTGCTGGACACATGAATAACAGAGTGCTAGCCATGTAGGTCTTAGTCTGTGCAGGTTTCCATAGTAATATGATACTAAGTGATATAGACAATATAAATTTATTTTCATATGCTTTTGGAGGCTGGAAGTCTAACAACAGGATGCCAGCATGGTCAGTTCCTGGTGCCAGCTTTCTTCCTGGCTTGCGGACAGTCACCATTTTGCTGTGCATTCACAAGAATTTTCCTCAATGCTTGAGTTGAAGGAGTGGAGAGAGAATGCATCTTTCTCTTCTAATAAGGCCACTAGTCCTATCAGAATCAGACCCTACCTTTAGACCTCATTTAACCTTAATTACCTCCTTAAAGTTTGATCTCCAAATATAGTCATACTGGGGGTTAGGGCTTCAACATGTGGACTTTGGGGAGACACAATTTAGTCCTTAGCAATCTACAACAGTATTTTTGTTATATTCGTATATAGCAGTAATCAATATATTAGAATATTAGCAGTTCAGCCAGGCCCATTCCCTTCAATGTTGTCTCATTTTGGAACTGATGTCTTTGATCTTGCTCTTCAAGCTGAGATCCCAAGGTAAGAAAAACATGTTGATTTATCATTGGGCAATCCATAAATCAGCACCTATTTCCCCACTCCTCTTGATTTGCATAGGGAGCCTCTTGTCCCAGCCTGACACTAGTAGAAATAGAAATGTACCAATTAAATGATTGTTCTGCTTATCAAAATCCTCATTGGAATATGTTGGGCAGGAAGTAATTTTCTCCTCTCTTATTTTCATGAATATACATGGGATTGAAGCATTGAAACTGAATACACATTAATCAGATTCTATAAACAAATGAAGGTGGTTCTAATTTTTTTTATTGTATAGCTTTAGGGGAAAAATGAATAAAGGAGGTTGACAAAGTCACTACATTTTAAAACGTTTAACAGTTTAGAAAAAACATATATGTGTATTTTTCTGTAGGAATTAGATTTTTTAGGTGTTTATGACTTTACAGATAATACTTTGAAATGCTAATTTTCCCCCAAGATAATTCAGCTGTTAAATCACAAGTAAATTTAACTAATTCCATCCACTAATTTGAATGTCTGTGTTCCTCCCCTGTCATCAGCTGCCTCAAAAAATAAAAAAAAAAAAACTTAATTTTTATTTTGCTCTGCCCTTTACACATTATTTTGGCACATACTAACTTGACCCATCTGTTCACAACAGTCCTGTGAGCTGGGCATAAAGAAATCAAGGGTGAGACTTTCTTCAAGACACAAACACAGGGAGAGCCCCAGTTGAAAGAGTTTAATTCTGAGCATCATTAGTCAGCCTGGGATTCACAGCAGCACTTGGTGCATACCATTGCCCACACATCCCTGATGACTGGCAGGCTTTCCCTCTTTTCTATCCTGTCCTAATGTCTAATGTCCTAATGTCCTTTCTTTGGTGCCTAGCTCCTTGGCAAACTCAGCCCAACCACTGAGCTTCTTAAAGTTCCCCTCTCTAGACTTCTTTTGTTATCTAATGAATGTCTTTAATGGAATTTAAAAAGCACCAACCATATATAGATGACAAATACAGCCTTTGTATTTTGAGTTTTAAAAATTGATTAAATAATGATTTATGTATATATAAAGTACGTATGAGTGTTACATGCACAGAATGTGTCCTGATAAAATTGGGATATTTGGGGTATCCATCACCTTGAGTACCTATTATTTCTATGTGTTGGTATCACTTCAAGTTCTCTGTTGGTTACTTTGAAATATACAAAATGTTGTTGCTAAAAATAGTCATCCTTTTGTTATCAAACATTAGAACTTATTCCTTCTAACTGTATGTTGTGCTATTGATGAACTTCTCTTCAGAGGCCCTCCAATCCGCCCAACCTTCCCAGTCTCTGGCATCTACCACAACATTGTCTATGTCCATGATATCAGTTTCTAGTTCCCTTGTATCAGTGGTATTTGGTATTTCCCAAATACCAAAAACATGTGGTATTTGTCCTTCTGTGCCTGGCTTATCTCACTTAACATAATTGCCTCCAGTTCCAGTCATGATGCTGCAAATGGCATAATTTTTTTATTTCTTGATGAAATAATATTCCAGTGTATACATATATCCTGTTTTCTTCATTCATTCATTTATTGATGAACACTTGGATTGATTCCATATCTTTATTCATGTGACTAGTACTTCAAATAAATGTGCAAGTTCAGGGATCTCTTTGATACACTGGTTTATGGATTGAGAGATTCAAGATGGCTGATCGCTAACAGCTTGGGATTGTAGCTCCCAGTGAAAGTGCAGAGAACAAGAGGATGCCACACTTTCAGATGAATTTCTGTCACTCACAGACCAGAAGATTCCCAGTGGAGGAGCCCCACGGGTCGCCAGCATGACTCTTGTGGCTGGCACAGCAGTTTTGCTGGTGCCTCGGCGCAACAGCTCTTAGTGCAGAGTAAATGGGACTGGTTCCCCTTCTGACCAATGTTTGGAGCTCCGGGAAGGCAGAGTCGCCTATTACGATCTCAAGAAGGAAGCCAGACTGGAGACTCCCGGGCAGAAGAGCACCATCAGTCTTAACACCGCTGTTTTGGCCCGTACAGTGGGTTGCTCAGATTCTGGCACTGGGAATCAATAAATTGGACGTCCACTCAGAAACCTAATTAGAAAGGTGGTAATTGTAAAGACGACAGATGGATAAATTTATAATGAAGGGAAGAAACCAGCCTAAAAAGGCTGAGAATACCCAAAATCAGAATGCCTCTCCCTCTACAGGGGATTATAGTTCCTCATCAGCAATGGAGCAAGGCCTGATGGAGAAGGACTGTGTTCCATGAACAGAGTCAGGCTTCAGAAGGTGGATGATAAGAAACTTTTGGGAGTTAAAAGAACTTGTTTTAACCCAATGTAAAGAAACTAAGAACTTTTAAAAAAGGTTTGACGAAATGCTAACAAGAATAGACAATATAGAGAGGAATATAAATGAATTAACGGAGTTGAAAAACACAACATGAGAACTTAGCAAAATATGCACAAGTTTGAATACCTGAATTGATCAAGCAAAAGAAAGGATATCAGAGGTTGAAGACCTACTTAATAAAACAAAACAAGAAGACAAGAATAGAGAAAACAGGATAAAAAGGAATGAGCAAAGTCTCCAAGAAATATGGAACTATGTGAAAAGACCCAAACTACATTGGATTGGTGTACCTGAATGTGATGGAGAGAATGAATCCAAGCTGGAAAATACTCTTCAGAATATTATTCAGGAAAACTTTTCCAACCTAGCAAAGCAGGACAAGATTCAACCCCAGGTAATACAGAGAACACCACAAAGATATTCCTCAAGAAGAGCAACCCCAAGGCACATAATCATTAGATTCACCAGGGTTGAAATGAAGGAGAAAATACTAAGGGCAGCCAGAGAGAAAGGTCAGGTTACCCACAAAGGGAAGCCTATTAGACTTACAGCAGATCTCTCAGCAGAAACCCTACAAGCCAGAAGAGAGTGGGGGCCAATATTTAACATCCTTAAAGAACAGAACTTTCAGCCCAGAATTTCATATCCAGCCAAACTAAGCTTCACAACTGAAGGAAAAATAAAATCTTTTATGAACAAGCAAGTACCCAGAGATCTTATTACCACCAGGCCTGCTTTACAAGAGCTTCTGAAAGAAGCATTACACATAGAAAGAAACAACCAGTATTAGCCTTTCTAAAAATATACCCAAAAGCAAAGAGCATCAACATAATGAAAAATTTACATCAATGAATGGACAAAACAGCCAGATAACATCAAATGGCAGTAATCCTAAATTTAAATTGATTAAATCCACCAATCAAAAGATACAGCCAAAACCCAACGGTATGCTACATCCAGACCCATTTCACATGCAAGGATACACAAATACCCAAAACAAAGGGATGGAGAAAGATTTACCAAACAAATGGAGAAGAAAAATAAATAAATAAATAAAAAGCAGGAGTTGCAATTCTCACATCTGATAAAATAGATTTTAAAGCAACAAAGATATAGATAGTGGTAAAAGGATCATTGCAACAAGAAGAGCTAATGATCCTAACACCCAGATACATAAGACCTATAAAGAGACTTAGACTCCCTAGACTCCCACACAATAATAGTGGGAGACTTCAATATCAATATTAGATAGATCAACAAGACAGAAAATTAATAAGGAAATCCAGGACTTGAACTCAGATCTGGGACAAGTAAACTTAATAAACATTTATAGAGCTCTCCACTTTAAATACACAAAATATACATTCTTGTCAGTACCACATCACACCTACTCATAGGTTTAAATGAAATATTGATTGGCCATTATTAAGCACAATTATTGGCATAAAAGAGGTTTTCAATACCCATTTTTAGAATAAAGCAACATTCCTGTTTTCTCTCCCTCTTTTTCTTCCTTTCTTCCTCTCCTTCACTCCTTTTTTCTTTCTTTCCTTCTCTCGTTTCTAAAAAAAAAGATACACTGATTTATTATTGGCTAAATATAATATTTATAATAAGATTTATTATTGGTTAATTATAATTATTTGTAATTATAATATATAATTACATAAGAAATATATTTATATTTATTTATAAATATTATAATATTGATAAACAATATAATATCTCATTGGCTACACATGAAGTAGTGAGATTGTTAAATCATATAGTAATTTCATTTTTGCTGTACCCGTGGTTATTAAAGGGTTCATATTCAGACTATATAAAGACCTTCTACAAATTAATAAGAAAACAACAAACAACTTTATAGAAAATGGTAAAAAAATTGATAGCCACTTCAAAAAAGTATTCAAAAATCAATAAACATGAAGATTTGCTTAATCTCATTAGTAATCAGAGAAAAAACAAACTAAGATCACAATAAGATACAACCTCAAATTCAAAAGAATGACTAAATTTTTCTTGTCACATATACGCCATGGAATACTATGCAGCCAAAAAAAACCATAAATTTGTATTCTTTGCAGGGATATGGATGAATTTGGAAACCATTCTCAGCAAACTGACACAAGAATAGAAAATCAAACACCATGTTCTCACTCACAGGCAGGTGTTGAGCAATGAGAGCACATTGACACAGGGAGGGAAGCATCACACACTGGGGTCTGTTTGGGGAGCGTAGGGGAGGGACAGTGGCAGGTGGGGAGGTTGAGGAGAGATAACATGGGGAAATTTGCCAGATATAGGTGACAGGGAGATGAAGGCAGCAAACCACCTTGCCTGGTATGTACCTATGAAACAATCCTGCATGATCTGCACATGTACTCCAGAACCTAAAGTACAATAATGATAATTTTAAAAAGAATGACTAAAATTTAAAACTTTTGACAACATAATTATGGTGAAGATATAAAATCCACTGGAAACTATAGTCTTCTGTTGGGTAAATATGCATTATTTTGAAATATACATTTCAATAATACAGAAATGTAATTCCTAGATATATAGTTAAATGAAATGAGTGCACATCTACACAATAAGACATGTAGAAGATTACCCAAATTAGCATTTAAGTAATATGCAATAGTAAAAAAAAAAATGGAGAAAAAGAAGCTTCTGCCAATGATAGGTTAAATAAATTGTGATATATGTATACGTTGGAATTCTACACTATAATAAAATTTGTAAAATTACAGCTATATACAACAACCTAAGTGAATCTCAATTAATACAACATTAAGTAAAATATGTCAGTCAGTAAAATAATCAATGCTGTATAATTTCTTTTTTATAAAATGAAAAATCAGGAAAAGCTAATCTGTAATTTACAGATTCAGGATAGTTTTTACATTTTGATAGGATATGAAAAGACTATGGTGACAGAATATTTTATTTCCCCACTTTGTTGATACTTGTATCGGTTGCAATTATTTTGTGATGATTCATTAAGCTGAAATACGATTTGTGCATATTTCTTATATGCTACATTTGAAAACCAATTTTTGAGTATTTAATACTGTTTGAGAGTAGATGAATGTAAAGATAAAATAAAAATACCCACTACACTAAAAATACCTGCCACATCAGCAAAAATTACAGAAAAGAAGTGGAAGGGAACCTTAGATGTTCTCTAGTTTAATACCCTCTTTATCAATCAGACAATGGCTGCTTAGGATGAGTAGCAGGAGTTGGGTTTTATTTGACTATCATATACGTCAGTATCTCATATAGTAAAAATTTTATCACAGATTTATATGATCATTTGTTCCCTGAGAGCTCAAATAAGGTCACAAATTCTGTTTAGGAAAAGAAGTAGTTAAAGTGTAATTGTAAGGACTCCAACCCCTCTGTCCCAGACTACTGGGCAGACATCTATGCTTTTGGGAAGTCCTTTCACCTTGTTCCTGAGAGTAAGCTGACAGTGAACATGTAAACATGTAGAATACAAAATAAAAACATACTGAAAGATTTAATTTATTTTAAAAGTGCATCAAAAATAACAGCTATTACTAGATAAATTATACAAAAATACAGAACAGAGAAAAACACTGGAAAATGAAAATATGAGGTTAGAATAAATTTGCTATGAAAAGGAAAGAACTAAGGTTCCTTCACAAAACAAACGCTAATTATGTGCTATATTTAAGAGGCATGTCTAAAAGGAGGAGAGGCAGAAAAGTTTAAAATAAAAGAATGAGCAACAAACTAGACAAATGCAGACCAAAAAAAAGTAGAGACCTGTTATATATAATAAGAAAGTTTAATTCAGAGGGCCGGGTGCGGTGGCTCACGCCTGTAATCCCAGCACTTTGGGAGGCCGAGGCGGGTGGATCACACGGTCAAGAGATTGAGACCATCCAGGTCAACATGGTGAAACCCCATCTCTACTAAAAATACAAAAAATTAGCTGGGCTTGGTGACGCGTGCCTGTAATCCCAGCTACTCAGGAGGCTGAGGCAGGAGAATTGCCTGAGCCCAGGAGGCGGAGGTTGCGGTGAGCCGAGATTGCGCCATTGCACTCCAGCCTGGGTAACAAGAGCGAAACTCCTTCTCACAAAAAAAGAAAGTTTAATTCAGAACAAAATGCATTAAATGTGATAAAATAGGTACCTTATTAAAATAAATATATTAAAACATAGTTATTACACTATTTACTAAATATGTAAAAATCTTTAATGAACCAAACTGTATGGCATTCAAATTCATAAAGCAAAACCTAATGTGAACATAAGAAACAAAAAAGAAATATAATAATACTCATGTACTTTAATTCATCTTTTTCAGTACCTATTAGGTTAAATAGATAGGTGGGGATATAGAAGATTTAAGTTACAAAATTAACAATTTAAGGCTATTACTTCATTATTTCAATTTAAAGCTATTACTAACTTAATGCCCTCAAAACAGAATAGAAAGTTTTCCTTCAAGGGTCTCTGAAATATTTGCAAAAATTAATACATATTAGGATGCAAGAAAACCTTAACAGAGTTCAAAAGGAGTAAAGAGTACAGAAAAGCCTTTGCGAAGGCAAAAAAGTTTTTAATTTAAAAACTTTAACTAATAAAAATTCCATTCTATAAAAAAGTTTTAAACAGTAAGCTGTCTGAAATCATGTGTAAATCAAAAAGAAAATAAAAATTAATAAATGACTGGAAAATTATAATAATAAAAACATATAACAGAACTTTTGAGACTTAGCTACAGCAATGGCCAAAGGAAAATTAATAAATAATTGCATTAATAAGAAAGAAAGAATGTAAATAAATAAAAGCCTCTATCTGAAAATTAGATAAAGAACAACAAATTAACCCAAGGAAATAAGTAAAAAGAAAAAAAAATCTAAAGGCACATATTAATAAAACAGAAAATTATGAAATAGTGGGACTACCAAGTTTAAAAACCTGTCCCTTTAGAGGGGTAAATAGCAGTAAACCAGATAAAACATAACCAAATCCAATTAAGAAAACAAAAATAATGACTTTTTAATATACGCTGTGACCAACAAAGACTTAAAATATTGTTTTGCCCAACTCTACAAATGACTATTCAGCCAAATGGAAAAATAAATAATTTTCTAGAACAACTCGTACCACCAAACCTTACTTCCGAAGGCATAGAACATATGCACAGTCTAGTCACCCTTGAAGAAAAAGAAATTTGTCAAAACAATCATTCTCCCAACAGGACATTAAGAGCAAATTGTTCCCCAGTGGTTTCAACCACGCCAGAACAGATAACTAAAACATATTTAAAGTGTTTGAGAAGATAAAAAGAAGTACGGACTACAAAATATTTTTATAAAGATAATAAATCTAAGAAAGGTGATAAATGTATGGGGATACTTCCTTAACGAGAGAGAGAGAGAGAAATTTAAATATGTGAGTAGAAGGATGGTCAGTAGAGGCTAGGAAGGGTACTGGGGGAATGGTGGGAAGGGGAGGATGGTTAATGGGCACAAAAAAATTCGTTAGAAAGAATGAATAAGACCTACTATTTGATAGCACAACAGGGTGACTATAGACAATAATAACTTAATTGTACGTTTTTAAATAAGGGTGTAATTGGATTGTTTGTAACTCAAAGGATAAATGCTTGAGGAGATGGACACCCTATTCTCCATGATGTGATATTTCACAGTGCATACCTGTATTAAAACATCTTATGTACTCCATAAATATATGCATCTATTACATACCCACAAAAATTAAAAATAAAAAAAATTTAAAATAGAAGCATATCTTGAAAATATTGCATGTTAAGTTCCAGACCACTGCAAGAAAAAAAAACTGTTACAATAAAGCAAGTGATATGAATTTTTTGGTTTCCCACTGCATATAAAACGTTATATTTACACTATACTATAGTCTATTATCTGTGCAATAGCATTACATCTTTAAAAAGTACATACTTTAAGCCAGGCGTGGTGGCTCATTCCTGTAATCCCAGCACTTTGAGAGGCTGAGGTGGGCAGATCACTTGAACCCAGGAGCTTGAGACCAGCCTGGGCAACATGGTGAAACCTTATTTTTACCAAAAATACAAAACAAACAAAAAAAAGTATTGAGGCACCATGGCACGTGCCTGTAGTCCCAGCTACTAGGGAGGCTGAGGTGGGAGAATTGCTAGAATCCAAGAGTTCAGGATTGCAGTAAGCCAAGATCACACCACTGCACTCTAACCTGAGGTAGAGCTAGACCTTGTCTCAAAAAAAAAAAAAAAAAAAAAAAGTTCAGTTATTAACCTGGTGGAGGGTATTGTGTCAATGTTGATGGCTGCTGACTGATCAGGCTGTCGGTTGCTAACGACTGCAGTAGCTATGGCAATTTCTTAAAAATAAGACAACAGTGAAGTTTGCTACACAGATTGACTCTTCCTTCCACAGAAGAGTTCTCTTTAGGTTGTGATGCTATTTGACAGCCTTTACCCACACTCGAACTTCTTTCAAAATTTGAATCGATCTTCTCATACCCTATTGCTGCTTTACCAACTAAGTTTTGGGAATGTCCCTAATACTTTGTTGTCAATATAACAGTGTTCACGGCACCTTCACCAGGAGTAGATTCCACTTCAAGGAACCACTTTATTTTTTTCTTCATAGGAAGCAACTTTTCATGGTTACAGTTTTATGACATTACAGCAATCCAGTCACATCTTCAGATGCCACTTCTAATTGTAACTCTCTTGCTATTTCTACCACATCTACAGTTCCTTCCTCCACTGAAGTCTGGAACTTTTCAAAGTCATCCATGAGGTTTGGAATCAACTTCTTCCAAACCTCTGTGAATGCTGATATTTTGACCTCTCATGAATTGCAAATGTCCTTAATGGCATCTAGAATGATGAATCTTTTTAGGGTTTCAATCGATTTTGCCAAGATCCATCAGAAGAATCACTTCTATGGCTAGAGTCATATGAAATGTATTTTTTAAATAATGAGACCTAAAGTCCAAATGACTCCTTGATCCATGGGCTGCAGAATGGATGCTGTGTTAGCAGCATGGACATGAAAACAACATTCATCTCCTTGTGCATTTCCATTAGAGCTCTTGGGTGATGAGATGCATTGTCATTGAGAAGTAATTTTCTGAAAGGAATCTTTTTTCTGAGAAGTAGATCTCAAAATTTCTCTCAAAGTATTCTTTAATCCATGTCATAAACAGATGTGTGTTATCTAGGTTTTAATGTGTCACTTATAGAGCACAGGCAGGATAGCTTTTGTGTAATTCTTAAGGGCCCTAATATTCTCAGAACTGCAAATGAACATTGGCTTCGACTTAAAGTCACCAGCTACATTAGCTCCTAAAATGAGAGTCAGCCTGACCTTTGAAGTTCTGAAGCCTGGCATTGACTTCTTCTCTCTAGCTATGAAAGTCCCAGATGATATTTCGTTCCAATATAAGGCTGTTTTATTTGCACAGAAAACCTGTTGTTTAGTGTGGTTACCTTCATCAGTGTTCTTAGCTAGATCTTTCGGAAAACTTGCTAGAGCTTCATCAGCCCTCACTGCCTCACTTTGCACTTTTATGTTATGGAGATGGCTTCTTTTCTTAAACCTAATTAACCAACCTTTTCTATCTTCAGACTTTTCTTCTGAAGCTTCCCCACCTCTTTCAGCCTTTGTAGAATGGAAGAGAGCAGGACCTCACTCTGCAATAGGCTTTGGCTTAAGGGAATACTGTGACTAGTTTCATTTTTTTAATTGGAACCACTAAAACTTTCTCAACATGAGCAACGTGATTGTTCCACTTTCTTATCATTTGTGGGTTCACTGGAGTAGCACTTTTTATTTTTGTCAAGAACTTTTCCTTTGCATTAACAGGTTGGCTGTTTGGCACAAGAGACCTAGCTTTGGGCTTTTCTTGGCATTCAACATGCCTTCCTCAGTAAGTTTAGCATTTCTAGCTTTTGATTTCAAGTGACAGATATGAGACTCATCTTTTCATTTGAAAACTCAGAGAAAATCGTAGGGCTATTAATTGGTCTAATTTCATGACTGTTGTGTCTTGGGAAATAGGGAGGCCCAAGAAGAGGGAGGAATGTAGGAGGACAGACAGCAGTCAGAACACACACAACGTTTATAATTAAGTTCACCATCTTGTATGGGTACAGCTCACAGCAGCCAAAACAATTACAACAGTAACATCAAAGATCACTGTTTTCAGATTTCCATATGACATAATAAGAAAAAAATGTAAAATAGTGTAAGAATTGCAAAACAACATGACACAGAGACATGAAATTGTCACTTGCTGTTGGAAAAATGGTGCCAATAGACTTGCTCCAGGCAGAGTTGCCATGAACTTTCAATTTGTAAAAACCACAATGTCTGCAGTGCATAATAAAACAAAGCACAATAAAATGAGATATTCCTGTAATCTTAGATTTCAGCAGGTCTTTCTAATAAAGATATAAAACCTAGAGGCCATTGATAAATTAATACCTTTGACCACATAAGAGTTAAAAACCTCTACATACAAAAATGTTCATAAAGTCAAAAAAAAAGACAAAGAAGAAAGAAAACATTTCGAAGATAATATAATGTGTTACCTATAAATGTAAAGTGTTTATCTAAATAAATAAGGATCCATTAGAAAAATAGGCAGAAGACAACAGAAATTTCACAGAAAAATACATAAAATTTGCTTTTAAACACATGAAAATATGCTTACTATTTGTCATAATTTTAAAAATGCAATTTAAAATTTTAATGCTCTTTCCATTTGTATTTATCTTTCTGACAAGGATTATAAAGTTGATATGGGGGAGGTATTAATAAGAGAGTAAATCAGCATAACCTCTTTGACAGATAATACAGAAATGTCTACTAAAATTAGTAGTTTCTAAACCAACCAATCCAGCAATTCCATCTCAACAGATTTACCCTACAGATATGTGCACTAGGAAATAAGCAGAAAAGTGTTTATTTCAGTGTTGCTGGTATTAGCCAAGTCTCTAAGCAACCTAAATGTTCATCAATGAAGCAATTTACTGATTTAATTTACTGAGTCAGAGAAGCCATACTCTGTATGCAAAGATAGGAAATGTTTTCAAAGTGACGTTGCTAAGAAAAAAAGTGAGATGCAAAACTGTGCATAGCATGCATGTATAAGATGTATCGAATGCATGTATGCATCTGTCACATTTCAGAAAGATGCCAGACTCTGGTAACAGGAGCTTTAGTTCCCCAGAGGGATCTGGAGAACTCAAAGTCTTGTTGGCAGAAGATTTAACTTTCATTGTGGACCCCTTTTTAATTTTCTCATATGTATGTGTTGATATCTTTATTAAAAACCTTAAAAAATAAACAGAGCAATAAAACAAAATGCAAGGCAGGTTCACTGTGGCCTCTAGACAAATAATAACAATAGCAGCAGTAATAATGAAAACTTAATAGCAAGTGTTATGCTTTGTCAGGGCCTCTGCTAAGCACTTTATATGCATGGTCTCATTTCATCTTCATCAGAAACCGAGGAAATGAATACTGATATTGTTCTCATTTTACATATAAGAAACATGAAGAATAGAATCTGGATTATGAAAGAAGACTGCCTGTGTCCAATGAATGAGCTGTGGCTACCTCGCCTTGCTGGAAACATAAGGAGCAGCCATCATCTCCCTGTGCAGAGAACAAGATGTTATCATAGCAAGTTGATTCTGTTCAAGGGAACCAAGTTCTGTAGAATGCCTATCTCAAAGGTGGAAACCTGGGGTAGAATGTTTATTCACCTTAAAGTCAAAACTCCTCCTCTTACCTGCTGCTGTCACATATTAGATGTTGTCTAAGGCCTTGGACATGTGCAAAGTGGGGATAATGTTTCCTGTTTTACACATGAGGTACTGATCCAACATATGAGGAAACTTAAAAACAAATGAACTATACAGAATTCTTGTACAGGGCCACACTTGGTCACACAAGGGCTCCAGGATAGAGACCATGAATAATTCATCCCATAGTAACCAGGACATTCAGAAGCAATGCAAAAACTTGACAACCACCAAGATACAGAAGAGCTCCTCTCATATATAATAGCCCTTCTTTCAAACACAGTAATTCCTTATGTAAAGGGTAAACTCTATGTCTTGGCAGCTCTCATGAATTGCAAAGGAAAACATGGTATTGCCACCCACCCAAGTCCAACATTGAAAAATATTCCATTGCTTTTCCAAATCAATACTAATTGAGACCCAACGTATATGCCAAATGAGGTTTAGTAGTATAAATATGACTTAAATTCCTCCAATAGACTGTGAGTCCCTGGAGAATGTGCACGGAATTCTATACTACTAAAGTATAGCATAGTAAAGCACAGTAGAGCATAGTAAAACATTTGTTCTAGACTCAGTGGGAGGGTGAATGGATGGATGGATGGATGGATGGATGACCACAGAATTTTACTAAAAATAGGCAATTATTTAACTTATAACCTAAAATGTAATTCTTTTTATAGAAAGCCATATGGTAGAAGACAAAGGGTATAGGATTTGGAATTCAGAAAATTGGGGTAAAATTTCAGGTTCTTCTTACTAATACTATTACTCTCAACAATTTACATATTCTCCACGAACTACAGTCTCTTGATCCCCAAAATGAAAAATACTAACACACTGTAGTGGTATCTTGCAAAGTAGTTTCTGAAGTATGTGCATAAGACAAAACCAAAATTACCCTTGAAAACCTCTTAACTCACTAATAGAATATTATATACATAGCTGTGCAATAGTACATAATTTCTCTATACAAAGCCAGTTTTTCCGACAGTACTAAGCAGATTGCTATTTCTTGATCGAATGCCATAAATAGTTCATGATTTGAATCCACTTAGTATTAAAAATGCTTTTTGCTTATTTCTTCTGCTAAGTATATGTAAATGAATTAGGTATAAGGTATAAGGTATAACTCCTCTATGTGTGATTTCTTTTTTAGTATAACATCTTCACTGAGATGTAAGTAATATATGATAAAATTCACCCTTTTAAATTGTACAATTCAGTAATTTTTAGTATGTTCCCTAAATTGTGCAACAATTACCACTAAATTTTTGAACATTTTCAAATTTAGTTTTTAGACCTGAATACTATGCCATTGCATGGATAGAACACATTTCACTTAGCCATTCACCAGTTGATGAACATTTTAATTATATTCACTTTTTGGCTATTATGAACAATATCTCTATGACTATTCATGCAGAAGTTCCTGTGTGAGCATACATTTTCAATCTTTAGAGGAACTACTAAACTCTTTTCCAGAGTGGTCTCATCATTTTACATTCTCACTGACCATGTATGAGAGTTACAATTTCCCTGCATGTTACCAATATACATGGTTCGACTTTTTTATTCTAGCCCTCCAAAGGGATGCAAAATGGAAAGTAGTGTATATATATGCTCTCTGATATCTACGTGTTTTCTCACAGGGTTATTATGAGTATATGAAAGCAAGTCTTAACCAGAGAAGAGCTACAAATATATTTGAATTCTTATTGTTGTTGTTACAACTATGAATAAGCAATATGCTATGCAAGGTTATTCATCTTAAAAATAAAAATATAAGAAAAAAACCCATCTCTGATTAAGGAAAAGAAATGAATTTGTTGGAAGAATATTTGCAGGCCCATAGACTCAAAAGGAAAGATGGAGAATTAACTCAGAAGACAGGCAGAGCCCATGACAGGCTGAGAAATTAGCCTAGGCCAACAAGATCAGGAAGCAAGACGGTGGTGGGAGAGCTGCAGCCACCGGCCTGTCCAGGTGAATCTGGACCCTAGCCCTTATTACTCTGCCACATACCTTGCTGCTGCTATAGGAATAAACTTTTAGTTTCTCCTACCTCTTATGTCACTTACCCCAGACCGAAAGTTCTAGAAGGCAACATTCAATTGGCCAGTCTTGTTTGTTTGTCCACTGGGAGCAGGAAGAGGAATTATCTCCCTCCCTTTAGCTTTCTTGGACAAATCAGAGCCAAAATTCCCATTTCAGAAAACATATATAAAAGCACATAATACGGTGCCAGGCACACCACAAAAATGTGTAAATATATTTCCATTTCTCTTCCTTTCCTATAATGAATGTATCTCTTGAAAAAAGGGAAGGGCCGTGCTCACTAACTACTGATGATCCTGGTTCTGGCCCATACTGTTCAAAAGCCTTCATGGGATCCAAAAGGCTCCTTTATGCGCCCAGAGAGCTTAGTTAATTCCCAGGGGCAGGATGAGCCTCTATTTGATTTAAATTAGTGTTTCTTAATTCTGCCACATGCTAGAACCACCCATGGAGCTTTCTAAAATACTGATGTCTGGGTCCTACACTGAAAAATTCGAATTTAATTTGTTTAGGTGGAAACCCATTATTAACAGAGTGTTGGAAACTCCTCCAGGTGACTCCAGTGTGTGGTCAGGTTTGGGAACCACAGGTCTGGAGAAAATTATGAAATTTAATCTTTCTGTGTTTGCTCTTTTTTTTTGGAAGCTTCAGTCTCTCAGTTAATATAAATGGGCATTGTGGATGCACCTGCAGTACAGAGAACTTGCCAAAAACCTCTGGAGAGGAATTAACCATGCAACAAAGAGGGAAACACATTCAGATAGAAAAATTATCTCAAAAATCCCTATAGCACTAAGCAGACTCTCAACCTAGAAGCAGAGAAACAGTTTTTTTAAACTTCCTAATGAACATTGCACTTAGCTAGTTTTCAAATATACAAACAGACTAATTTTTCATTCTAATTATTTTGGGATGTTTTTCCTGGGTAACATGATTACGTGGCTAGAATTCCCAATTCTGTGTATTCATTAATTGATGCTTAGACTGATTAAGATCCTCCAAGCCTCAGTCCATAACAGCAGCGGAACTCCTTACTAATGTCACATGCCAGTGCATGTTTTTTGCTTCACAAACTTAGTTCTGAGGTGTCCAAACATATATATATATATATATATATATATATATATATATATATATATATATATATGTGTGTGTGTGTTTGCTTCACAAACTTAGTTCTGAGGTGTCCAAACATATATATATATATATATATATATATATATATATATATATATATATATGTGTGTGTGTGTGTGTGTGTGTGTGTGTGTGTGTGTGTATATACATGAATATATATCTATATATTTAATCATGATATATAGACACATGTATATGTATATGTATATCCAATCATATATATGGAGATTCACATCTGATCATATACATGGATATATATATATGCATGAATATATATGTATATCCAATCAAATATATGAATGTGTGCATATATGTATGTATATATGTATATGCATGTATATATAATTGATAAATAAAACTGTATATATTTAAAGTATAAAACATGATTTGGTATACAGATACATTGTGTAATGGTTCTTATAATCAAAATAATTAACACATTCATAATCACTTAAGCTGTACATTAGAGCCCCAGAACTTGTTGATCTTATAATGGAAAGTCTGTAACTGCATCAGTATCCTGCCATTTCTACTGCACCCTTAGATGCTAGCAACCACCATTCTATCTGTGTCTATAAATTCAACTTTATTAGATTCCACATGTAAATGACAAATACAGTATTTGTCTTCTTGTGCCTGGCTTATTTCACTTAGCACAATGTTTTCCAGGCTCATCCATGTTGTTACAAATGGAAGAATTTCTTTCATTTCTGTGGCTGAATAATATTTCATTATGTGTGTGAGAAGATGTGTGTGTATGTGTATGGGCACATGACTACACTATGTTTTTAATTTATCCATTTATCTGTTGAGAGATATCTTGGTTCTTTCCATATCTTGACTACTGTGGATAATGCTGTAATAAACATGGGGGAGCAGCTATCTCTTTAGGCTACTGATTTCATTTCCTTTGGATATATACCTAGAAGTAGGATTCCTGAATCATAAGGTAGTTCTACTTTTTTAAAGGAATCATATATGTTTTTTTTATAATGGCTATACTAATTTACATCCCCAATAATAGTACGAAAGCCTGGGTTCTCCACACCCAAGCCAACACTTGTATCTCTTGTCTTTTTGATAATAGCCATCCTACCCAGCTGTAAGGTAATATCTTACATGGTTTGGATTTGCATTTATCTGATGATTGCAATATTGAGCACTTTTTCATATACTCATTGGCCATTTGTATGTCTTCTTTAGAGAAATGTCTATTCAAGTCCTTTGTACATTATTTGATTTATTGCTATTGAGTTGTGTGGATTCTTTGTACATTTTTGGCATTAACCTTTTATCAATATATGGCTTGCAGATATTCAGATATTTTCTATTATTTCATAGGTTGCCTTTTCATTTTGTTAAATTTTTTTCTTGACTGTGAAGAAATGTCTGATACAGTCCCACTTGTTCTTTTTTGCTTTGTTGCCTGTACTTTTAGGGTTAAATCAAAAAATTTATTGACAAGACCAGCGTCAAAGAGGTTTTTCTCTCTGGTTTTCTTCTGGGAATTTTATGGTTTCACATTTAAGTTTTTAATTCATTTAGAGTTTATTTTTTATGCATAGTTTAAGACAATGGTTTTACTTATCTATTTATTAATTTTCTGCATGTGGACATTCAGTTTTCCCATTATCATTTATTAAAGAGATTATGTTTTTCCAGTGTGCATTTTTGGAAACTTTATCAAGGATCAGTTGACAACAAATGAGTAAATTTATTTCTGGACTTTCTATTCTGTTTCATTGGTCTGTGTGTCTCTTTTAATGCTGATACCATACTGCCTTGATTACTGTAGCTTTGTAATATGTTTTGAAATTAGGACACTACAGACTTGTTCAATTTTTTTTGGGGGGGGTCTTGCTTAGGCCATTTGAGTATTCTTGTGGTTTCCTATAAACTTTAGGATTTTTTTTAAAAAATTATAAGAAATTCTATTGGAATTCTGATAGTGATTGCAATTTACAAAATCAACATACAAAAATCATTTATGTTTCTACATACTAACAGTGAACAATTAAAAAAGTGAATTAAGAAAATAATCCCACTTACCATAACATCAAAAAAATACTTAGAAATAAATTTTAGGAAGTGGATGAAAACAATAAGACATTGATAGAAGAAATCAAAAAAGACACAATTATGTAGAAGGACATCCTGTGTTCATGGATTGGAGGAATTAATATCATTAAGAGGTACATATTACCCAAAGTACACAGATTCAATGCAATTTGTATCAACATTACAATGGCACTTTTCACATAAACTGAAAGAACCTTCCTGAGCCCTCCAATTTTGAATAAATTCATATTTCTACCACCTTTAAGAAAGAAGTGAAAGGAGCTGACTAGGCTAGGAGGATATCAAATGGTTGTAAAAGGGGTTTTATCCTATATATTTCAGGTACCTGGCACCTGAAGCAGAAGCAATGTTAGTCAAGGAAAACCAAGGATCTAGTGTCAGACAAACAAGACGTTGTATCAGTCTAGAGGGTAGACACATAATTAAAATTGAGAGACAGAAGCAATATTCTGTAGTGAAATAGAAATTGCATGGTGAGCATTTGTCATTTTCTCTCTGTTACAATGTCTTTGTTTTTACTTTTGATGCATTATTTGTTTTGTAGCTGTGTCCTAATCTTCTTTTGAGGAGTTATCTCCCTATTGCATACCATTTGAGTGGAACAAACCATCAAGATGCCTGCTTTCCTTTGGCCAAAGAGTGGACAAATAACCCCCAAATAAGCCAATCTGACGTTCTTTCTTGGAAATCTGAATATTAAGCACAAAGAAGATGACAGAACGTGGCTTGAATTGATTCATATTGCCTATCAGTTTCTGCTCCAATCATCAGGTTGTACCTAGATCCTTTCTCAGAAGACTGGCTGTTCAACTTCCTTGTGATTCTGTTAGAGACCCAATCATCAGGGTGTACCCAGATCCTTTCTCAGAACACTGGCTGTTCAACTTTCCTTGTGATTCTGTTAGAGACCCTCTATTCTTCCAACAAATTGCATTTTGCTTAAAATAACCAGTTGGTTTTACTACTTGAAACAAAGGAGACCCCAAAGAATTATATTAGCAGGGTGTGATAGAATATACTACAGTAATAGACAATCTCTCAAGATGACTCGCTTAAGAAAGCAATGTTATTTTTATATAAAAAGCCTATGGTGGATCCAGGGAAGCTGCTCTTCAGTTGGTTACCTCACCCCTTACCCCCAGTTGCTTTGATCTTATGATAAAAAGAAAATTATTCCTTTGATTTCCATAGCTTTCCTACTAGTCTTTCAACAACAGTTACTGCTCAACTGTTTTGTCTCCTCATATTTTCTTATTCAGTTTCAAATAAAAAACTGATTAGCCTAGCAAATCTCCGTTGCCCTTCTTTAGATTCCAGCTGATAAGTCATCCTGATTTATTGTCTTTGAGTAAAATGCTCAGCCCTGCTCCAGTCAGTGGCAGACCCTCAACCAAACATGAGCCTGGGATCACCTCCCTACTGGAGCCCACAAGCAAGGCACCATATGTAGCTACTCTTGCTGGACTTCGAAGAATTGAAAAAGCATCAGTTGGAAACCACTGGGAGAGCTTTTGAAAGAAATATAAACTAAATTCCTGTCAGCAGAGTGACCTTGAAACATCATGTTATGCTTTTGGCCCTCTGATTCTTCCTCTGTAAAATGAGTTAGCAAGCAGTGTTTTCACAATTTGGGGAACTTTATAAGGATTAAGCATAGAATTTCATGAGCGTTCAGATGGTGTGTATTACGGTATTTTGTAGTGAGGCTGTTATATAGTAATTTAAAATAAAATCTTGAAGGCAAATAGATAAAAATTCCAGTTTCACCTTCCTCAATACTGAATTATGAGATCTTAGGCTTAATGTCTGACCATTCAATCATCACTTGTAAAATGATATTAACTATTCTTGTTAGATAACTTAGTTTTATAAACTAAATAAGGTAACATAAGCAAATTGCCTGTGATACCATAGCCCCTTTGATAAACTGTGCTTATCAAATAAGATTGGCTGATTCATCCATGGTCACAAAGTGGCAAAACTAATTTAAACTTAAAATATCCAGTTCTGCAGTAAGAACATAATAGGTATTAAACAAGGACCAATGAAGTTAAATGAATTTCCAATGTTACTTCCTGGATTATATCTGTGTTTTAAGTTAATTCTGGCTCAAGTAACACCTTTTAATTATCCACAGGTGGGTAGCACTTCACATTTTACAAAATTCTCTCTTATAATATATATCACCACATATCTATGAAAGGAGCTAAAAAGAAAGGGTTAACCACAGTTCCCTCATCCATAAAAAGGGATAATAATACGAACCTTCATAAAATTGCTCTGAGCATCAAAGAATACCATGACTCCATAGTGCCTATTACAGTGTCTGGCAATGTGTAGGCATTGAATGTGTAATGGTTTCATCTCTTTGCTTCTGCCAGCTTTATCCTAAATATAATTCATTCACTCATGCATTCATTTATTCAGCAAACAATTATTGATATTCCAGGCTCTGTGCTAGGCACTGAAAATGTTAAGATGAATATGATATATTTTCAGCTCACCCTTTTTAGTACCCACTGCATTTATTTATTAATGCTTCTGAGATTTTCCCCTGGTACTTAAATTATCCTTTTACACCATCTACCCAGTTGAAAAAGATTTCAGTTTCCTTCACTCCATGTCTCTTTTTACTCTGCCTGCTCTGTCGACACTGACACCCATTAGCATAGCCACTGGAGAAAGGTGTAAGTTCCTGCTCAACAGACTGGACACTAACCTCCATCTAGCAAATAGAATCTCATCCATTCACCCAAGTCTGAAGAAAATGATTCTTCCAGACTGAAAAAGAGAGCAGCTTCATTTAGTTGACAAATAGCTTCACTGCCTGCCTCCCAGGGCTAGAGGACTGGAGAATTTGGAGTAATTACTTGTAAAGGCAGACTTAAACATAATTAATTATTCTGCCTTAATAAGCTTGCAAATCAGAAACCTCCAGTCTTCCTCCTCCAATTTCTATAACAGAAAGCATATCCCTTTTAAAAAGTATAACATGTTACTGTCTTCATGACAACATTTCCTGTCACGCCCATCTCCCAGGGTTGTCCCCCCGGACCCCATCACCCAGCTGGCATCCTGAGCACACTGCCTCCTTCCCCCTACTTCTCACATCCAATCTGCATCCCAGCACCATCAATTCTGTTTCCTGACTATCTGGGGGATCCATCCCCTCCTCTCCATCCTCCCTGCCCTTCTCTCTCTCTCTCTCTCTCTCTCTCTCTCTCTCTCTCTCTCTCTCTCTCTCTCTCTCTTTCTTTGAGGTGGAATTTCTCTAGAAAAAAAAAAGTATAACATGTTACTGTCCTCAAAGCATATTTACACATTAATATACAATTATACAAGTCTTACAACCATGCTTTGGATAATACAGACCAGTGATTTTATCTCTATTTTCAGATGAATAAACTGAGTTGCAGGTAGATTCAGTGGCTCTTAAGCTTTCCATCGTCAGAGTTCCTTACAGCCTAAGATTATATGCTTTGAAAAGTTTTTGTAAGAGTTCAGAACACTAAATTGTATTTACAGGATAACTCAAACAATGAAAACAATGTGAATGTTCATAGAATAAAACAACAAATATAAAAAGAAAGACATGAGAATATAGTTTGTCTCCACAAGATAAAACTATAAACTTTTTCATATTTTTAGATTTTTCTAGACTGCATATATACATATAACTTTAATAAAGATAACAGTTAACTCATATTCTTTCCCAAAAAATTATCATCTTACAATCAAATGAAATAATAATTTACATATTCCTTTTATTCATTAAAGAAAAAAGAGGAATTAAGGCAATTAAAAGCAACAGGTAGTCATGGAGATGTTTCTAATCTACTAAAAAAAAAAAAAAAACAGCCTGAGAATCAGTCAGTGAATTTTCCCAAAAGAACATAAACAACACTCAGGCCGAGACATAGACAAGTCCGACCCATGATTGTGTATGGAACAAGACTTATGCAATGCCACTCTGCAACCACAAAAGTGTCTAAGAATCCCCTCTTCTGAATAATGTCCCCTTACTCTGAGTGGCTGCTGCACTTAGCATGACTATTCCCATGTGCTTTAATTTTCTTGCTTCCTAGATGCAGTGGACCTGAATTGTGTTCCCTGAAAATTCATATGTGTAAGCCCCACTCTCCAATGGGATGTTATCTGGAGATGGGGCTTTTGGGAGGTAAGTTGGTTTAAAGAAGATCATGAAGATTGGGTACTTATGATAGGATTAGTGCCCTTATACAGAGACACCAGAGAGCTTGCTCAGTCTCTGATTTTCGGCCATGTGAGGACACAGGAAGAAGGCAGCCATGTGCAAGCCAAGCAGAGGGCCCTCACCAGAATCCCACAATTCTGGCACCCTGATATCAGACTTCTACCCTTCAGAATGGCAAAAACAATAAATTTATATTGTTTAAGCCACCCAGTATATGATCTTTTGTTATGACAGCTTGAACATATTCACTAGATAAAAATTATTAATATATTCACTCTCCAAATTGAGAACATTCAACTTATAACTTGCTTTTCTCTTTCACCTTAAAAAAAAATCACTTGACATACTGTCGTACATCCTGTAAGAATCCCCTCTCAATTTTTCTTTTGCTGAGATGCTCCCAGAGTTCTCCTAGGGTGCCAAAAATATATAACTTTTTTGAAGCTTCAGGTGTGTTCCTATTGGCCATTCATTGATCAAAACACATCAACTGTCCTAGAAGTCCCACTCAGATTCCAGCAAGAAGCCTACCACCGCACAACAGGACCTTGAAAACAATGTGCCTATATAAGCCCCCTTGAGACTCCACCTGCTCAAGACTACTTTGCTACCACAGCAAAGTAAGTTTCATGATGAAGCTGTTTCAATTATTTCTTGAAATCTGGAGTGTTATTATATTTAGTTTCTTAGGCTTTTGATTTCCTATCAAATTATATTGTTCCTTTGAAAAATTTAGCTTGTAACACAATCATCTATTGTCTTTCGGTTTGTCCAATATCTTGAGGACTTTTCACCTTTAAGAGAAAGTCTATGAAGAGAAGATAGACATAGATCCTGTAAATCTATTCTCAAGCTGGTCCCAAAAGTTGATGAGCTCCAGTGTTCCTATCAGACTGATAACCTTTGATAAACGTTGCTTTGGATCACCTTATCAAAGCCCTATAAAGACCTTCCTCACAATTGTCTTTATTTCTCTGTTTGATTACAGCTGCTTTGTCTAAATCAATCTGCCTGGACTTTTGGGTTCCTGGGCCAGCAGTTGGTCAAAGCTGGCCTATGTCCAGATTTCAGAGACATAAGTTAGCATTTTTGCATTTATCATGCACCCTAAATATCTAAGCTTCCTCCAGGCCACACCTTGTGTTTTTCATGTTTTTACATTGTTAAGTATTATCCATATACACATCTTTCTAAATGCCACAATTTCACCAAGAGCAATTTGATACACAGTGACTCACTTTGAAGAACTTTGACATTTAACAAGATTGATCATTTGTGAAAAGTCTTAAATAAAAATAAAAAAAAATCCTGGATATCCTAGGCTTTGTATTCTTTAAATATTATGGGAAAATTCCCACAAATATTTGTATTTTAAGATTACCTTCCTTAAAGACTTTCCAAAGGCCAAGATGGAGAACAAAAAATTTGTTTAAGAATTTAAAGTTGCATTTGAAGCCTTATAGACTACCATGGTTTGAATGCTTGTTGCCTCAGAAACTCATGAAAATTTAGTTGTCATTGGAAAGATATTAAGAAGCAGAACTTTAACAGGTAATTAGGCTCCTCCTTTATTGGGGGGGGTTTAATGGCTTTAGAAAGTGGCTTTTGGGGGTGGGTTTTCTCTCTTTCTTCTTCCATTTTTTCTGTGAGAAATAATGTTCCTCCTTTCTGGAGAATGCTTCATTCAAGGCACCATCTGAGAAGCAGAAACCAGGCTCTTGCCAGACACCAACTTGCTGGTGTCTTGATCTTGGACTTCCTGGCCTCTAGAACTGTGAGAAATAATTTTCTGTGAATTACCCAGTCTCAGGTATTTTGTTATGGGAGCACAAAATAGGCCAAGATACTGACCTCTACCTCATTCAGAAAAGTTTGATTGGCAGGACTTTGAAAATAAACTACAACAGATGCTGGAGAGGATGTAGAGAAATAGGAACACTTTTACACTGCCAGTGGGAATGTAAATTAGTTCATTCATTGTGGAAGACAGTGTGGTGATTCCTCAAGGACCTAGAAGTAGAAATTTCATTTGACCCAGCAATCTCATCACTGGGTATATATCCAAAGGATTATAAATTGTTCTACTATAAGGACACATGCATATGAATGTTCACTGCAGCACAGTACTATAGCAAAGACCTAGAACCAACCCAAATGCCCATCGATGATAGACTGGACAGGGAAAATGTGGCACATATGCACCATGGAATATTAGGCAGCCATCAAAAATGATGAGTTTGTGTCCTTTGTAGGGACATGGATGAAACTGAAAATCATCATTCTCAGCAAACTGACACAAGAACAGAAAATCAAACACCCCATGTTCTCACTCATAGGTGGGTGTTGAACAATGAGAACAAATGGACCCAGGGAGGGGAGCACTACACACTGGGGTATGTTGGGGGGAAATAGGGGAGGGACAGGGGGTGCAGAGTTGGGGAGAGAGAGCATGGGGAATAATGCCAGATATAGGTGAAGGGGAGGAAGGCAGCAAATCACACTGCCACATGTGTACCTATGCAACAATCTTGCATGTTCTTTACATGTACCTCAAAACCTAAAATGCAATAAAAAAAAGAAAATAAACTACAGGTTAGTAAATCTTCAAGAAGCATTGACATTCTGTCCCCACTTAGACAAAGACATTTGTCAATATTTTAAACAAAAGGGTTACTAGAAATTTAATTGTCCCTTCCTAGCCAATAAAGAAATAAGAACTAGTAGTCTCTGAGGAATTTTGAAGTGGCCTTATCGAAGCTGAAATGCCTAATTTCTAATGATAGGAAAGAAATGGTCCTTTTCTAATTGACACCAGGACTATTCTGTTCACTATAAATTCTACAACTATGTATCTCTTTTGTAGAGTCATAAGCTTGGTCAGGTGTCAATAATCAGTAATGATTAATGATATTAAGCATATTTATATATATCTCTTAGCCACTTTCATGTCTTCTTGGGGAAATGTTGATTTAAGGCCTTTGCTCATTTTATAAATCATGTTATTTGGGAATTTTTTGTTACTACATTGTGTCAGCTCCTTATATACTTTAGATATTAACCCCTTACCAGATATATGGTTTTCAAATATTTTCTCTCGTTCTATGGGCATCTTTTGACATCGGTTATTGTTTTCCTTGCTGTGCATATAATTTTTAGTTTGATTTAGTTCCACTTGTCTATTTTTGCTTGAGTTGCCTATTCTTTTGAAGTCTAAGAAATCATTGCCAAGATCTATGTTACAAAACATATCTCCTATGTTTCAGATCTTATATTTAAGTCTTTCATCAATTTGTGTTGATTCCTGTGTATGATGTAATATAAGTCTCCAATTTTATTTTTATATTCAGTTTTCCCAGTGTCATATATTGCAGAGACTATCCTTTCTCCATTGTATAGTCTTTGCACCCTTGTCAAAGATTACTTGACCATACATACTGGGCTTTGTTTCAGGGATCTCTATTCTGTTCCACTAGTCTATATGTCTATCTTTATGCCAGTACCTCATTATTTTGATTATTGTAGCTTTATAATGTATTTTGAAATCAGAAAGCTAAAGCCCTTCAGTTTTATTCTTCCTTTTCAAGATTGTTTCAATGATATGGCCTCCTTTGTGGTTCAATATAAATTTCAAGATTGCTTTTTCTATTTCTGTAAAAAAACAAATGCCATTGGAATTTTGATAGGAAATGCCTTGAATCTGCTTGAATCAGTTTGGGTAGTGTGGACATTTCAACAAGTTAAGTCTTTGAAACTATGAATATGTGTTGTCTATCTGTTTACTTGTGTCACCTTTCATTTTCTTTCAGCAATGTTTTATAATTTTTAGTGTACAAGACCTTCACCTCCTTGGTTAAGTTTATGCCTATTTTTTTGAGAGTATTGTAAATGAAAAATTTTTTAATTCCATTTCAGGTTGTTTATTGTTAGTGTATATAAATGCAACTAAGTATTGCATGTTGATTTTGTATTCTGCAGCTTTTCTGAATTAGTATATTAGCTTTTTGTGGCATCTTTGGAATTTTCTATATGTTAGATTATGTCATTTGAATAAAAGATAATTTTGCTTCTTTTATTATTTGTTTTTGTTGTTGTTGTTGTTGTTGTTGCTAATTTGTTCTGGCTAATACTTCCAGAACTAACTGAAATGGAAGTGGAGAGAGTGGGCATTCTTATCTTCTTTCTGATCATAGAGATGATGTTAGCTATAAGCTTTTTATGTTTGGCATTTATTGGATGTTTATTTTTGAAAAACAATGTAAAATAATGTATTTGATAATAGGCATGCAAGATAATGATGTGTTTTGGGGAAAAGGGAGAAAAATTTTGTCTTAAAGTTAATAGGTCCTAATTATGCTAGAATAAAAATATATATATATAATAAAATATCAATTTAAGTGTATACTTGGTGTAGAATGCCAAAAGAAATGAACTTAATTTTTTGGTTTACTAGTATCAAAATAATGAACTGAAAAAGAGAAATAAAACATGCTAAAATGGTTAATAAAATAGTGCTCATCTATAAGAAAACAGTTAAGAATCTTATACTGAAATATAGGGTTTTATATATTTTTTTGTGTATTACAACATGTTGTGATATGTAGGATGTATAAAAAAAACTGAAACTAGAGTTTTCTTTTATTGAACTATCAAAGTTGCTCTATGCCCAGATAACAGTTTTTATTATCAAGAAAATGATGTGCTTTAATTACCAATAAAAATTGAAGTTCCTAATAATTCATGTTACTTGTTGTTGTAATTTAAACAATATTGCTTATAACTATTTCTTGCTATAAGCAAATCTTTTCTATTCCATCAGTACTTCTTGATTTTGCCTTTCCCAAATTCAGGCTCAAATCCAGAATAATTTTTCATAAAATATGTTTATATTTCTTAAATGAACACTAGGTAATACAAATTGTTTTTCCTAATCTTATTAAACTAGCAGAGGGAGGAATATAATTGTTTACATGTGTTTGAAATATGTGCAATGGAGTATTACTCATTCATAAAAAATATTGAGATCCTGTCATTTGCAACAACATGGATGGATCTGGAGGTCATTGTGTTAAGTGAAATAAGCCAGACACAGAAAGACAAACTTCATGCTCCAACTTTTGATTAAATCAAAAGTATTATGAGAGTTCTTTTGTTTTCCCAATGTAAGATTAAAAAAGGAAACTAACAAATCAGAATATAAGTTCAGAAAAAATAAATTGACATAGATATCCTTTAAGACTTTTCAGGATGAAAAATGTTAAATATACTAACATGATTTTCAGGATGAAATGTGTACACAATAGTTTATAATTTACCTAAGAAAAATGCTTTGTTATACACCCAAACTTATAATCAACAGGTAGAAACAGCACCCTAAGAAGCCCATGAATTGATCTGAAATTCAGAAATTTACACTTCTTGAAGAGGTATTTAATTATTCTATACCATATCCATGCATCATAACATCACACTGTACCCCATAAATATATGCAATTATTATTTGTCATTAAAAAGAGAGAGAGAGAGAGATCAGAGCAAACCCCCCTCTGATTCCTGATTAGGTCCTGTTAACAACTAGGACAGAATTAATGCTTCAGAATGTTTTATTTCTTTAATCTATGCCTCCCAACTAAAAATACACAAAGTGAATTTGAATTAGGCCATTATGTATATAACCTAGAAACTGCACTCCTGGGCATTTATCTGAAGACATAAAAATTTATATTTACACAAAATATTGTGCAAGAATATCCATGGTTTAATTTGTAACAGTAAAAAACTAGACACAATCCTAATGCTTTTCAGTGGGTGACTGGTTAAACAGACTGTGGAGCATCCATACTGTGGACTATTACTCAGTAAAGAAAAGGAATAAACTCTTGATGCATGCAACAATCCTAGTGAATCTCCAGGGAATTTGCTGAGAAGAAAATGCAAATCTCAAAAGGTGATGTACTATGTAATTCCATTTATATAACATTCTTTATGTAAAATTATAGGGTTGAAAAACAGATTAGAGGTTGCCAAAGATCTGAAGGAAGATGAGGGGAGATGGCCATAGTCATAAAGAGATAACACTGAAACCTTGTGAGGATTGAACAGTTCTGTGTCTTCATCATGGTGGTGTTTATATGAATCTACACATGTAATAAAATTGCATAGACACACATACACGGTGCATGTAGACTGATTAAATCTAAAGACGTTCTGTGGATTGTACCAATGTGGATTTCCTAAATTTGGTATTATACTATATTATGCAAAATGTTACCATCAAGGGTGCATAGGAGTTCCCTGTACATTTTACAAAAATTCTTATGAAACTATAGTTACTTTAAAATAAAAAGCATTAAAATAATTTATTAAATACTCATGTAGACCAAAGTTTAGACGGTTCCTTGAATGTTAGTGAGTAGGTTAAGACAAGGCATTACATTCCCTTAACATTCCTGCATTATGAGCCCCATAGAAATCAAACAAAACTTTAAAAATGTATTTACTATTTCTTTGGCTCCAGACTGAATTCCAAACGTATTTTCTTGGAATGTTAAGAAGTGTTGGTTGAAGATTAAATTGTTCTGATAAATTTGGTAAGCACTGACTGAATGAATTGTACTCATTTTCCATTGCACAATAACAAATTACCACAAACTTAGTATCAGAAAACAACAAAACATATTATCGCAGTTTCTGAGGGTTAGAATCCACCGTGAACTAGCCTTTGTCCTATGCTTATAGTCTCATAAGGTCAAACACTCAGTGTCAGCAGAGCTGAATTCCTTAATGGAAGAAAATAAATTAGGGATGGGGAGAAAACCTGGGTCAGGGTTGCAAACATAAGTTGTGCATGCCCACTGAGAAGTTAATATTTTCACTAAGACTAGAAGGGTGGATCATTGTGGGTTTCTGAAAGAACAGGATTATTAGTAAAAACCCAGTTTGGGATATGAATTTGGTTGGTATGTCTGAGGAGCAATAAGGATAGTGTGGACAGAACTGAGCAAGTGAGGGAAAGTGTAGTAGGAAATTATGCCAAAAAGTTCATGGGGTGCCCAATTGTATACAGCCTTGTAGTCCACTGCAAAAACACCATGAAATTAAACAGCTATTGAAGGGGTTTAAGTTCATGGGTGCCAAACTGTATACAGCCTAATAGTCCACTGCAAAAATATCATGAAATTAAACAGCCACTGAAGTGGTTTAAGCAGAGTTGCAATATAAGGTATTACTTATATTTTAACAGGCTCATTCTGACTGCCATTCTGAGAATATAGTAAACAAGAAAATAACAGAAGTAAGTAGACCAGTTAGGAGGTTAATGTGACAACTGACATGAGATGATAGTAGCTCTGGCCAAGATGATAATGATAGAGGTGGCAAAAGGAGGCTGAGTGCAGTGGCGCATGCCTGAAATCTCAGCCCTTTGTAAGGCTGACGTGGGAGGATAACTGAGGCCAGGAATTTAAAACCTGCCTGGACGACATAGTGAGATAGGAATTCGAGGCTAAAAAAATGAGCTAGGATCACACTACTACACCTCAACCTGGGCAACAGAGCAAGACTCTGTCTCTATTTTTTTTTTTAATCAGTGGTTGAAAAAAAAGGTCAGATTCTGAATATTTTGAATGCAAATGTAATGTGGCCTGCCTAGAACAGTGCCTAACACAAAACAGACTTCAAAAAACAACACATTCTCAGCAAACTGACACAAGAACAGCAAACCAAACACCGCATGTTCTCATTCCTAAATGTTTGTTGAACAATAAGAACACATGGAATCAGTCAGGGAAGGAAACATCACACACCAGGGCCTGGGGATTGGAGGGCTAGGGGAGGAATAGTAGGGGGTGTGATACATTTGGGGAGTGATACCATTAGGAGAAACACCTAATGAAGATGGATGCAGCAAACCACCACCATGGCATGAATATACCTATGTAACAAACCACTACCATGGCATGAGTATACCTATGTAACAAACCAGTACCATGGCATGAGTATACCTATGTAACAAACCAGTACCATGGCATGAGTATACCTATGTAACAAACCAGTATCATGGCATGAGCATACCTCTGTAACAAACCACCGCCATGGCATGAGCATACCTATGTAACAAACCACCGCCATGGCATGAGTATACCTCTGTAACAAACCACCGCCATGGCATGAGTATACCTATGTAACAACCCACCGCCATGGCATGAGTATACCTCTGTAACAAACCACCGCCATGGCATGAGTATACCTATGTAACAAACCACCGCCATGGCATGAGTATACCTATGTAACAAACCACCGCCATGGCATGAGTATACCTCTGTAACAAACCAGTACCATGGCATGAGCATACCTATGTAACAAACCAGTACCATGGCATGAGCATACCTATGTAACAAACCAGTACCATGGCATGAGCATACCTATGTAACAAACCAGTACCATGGCATGAGCATACCTATGTAACAAACCAGTACCATGGCATGAGCACACCTATGTAACAAACCACCGCCATGGCATGAGCATACCTCTGTAACAAACCACCGCCATGGCATGAGCATACCTATGTAACAAACCACCGCCATGGCATGAGCATACCTCTGTAACAAACCACCGCCATGGCATGAGTATACCTCTGTAACAAACCACCGCCATGGCATGAGCATACCTATGTAACAAACCACCGCCATGGCATGAGTATACCTATGTAACAAACCACCGCCATGGCATGAGTATACCTCTGTAACAAACCAGTACCATGGCATGAGCATACCTCTGTAACAAACCACCGCCATGGCATGAGCATACCTATGTAACAACCCACCGCCATGGCATGAGTATACCTATGTAACAAACCAGTACCATGGCATGAGTATACCTCTGTAACAAACCACCGCCATGGCATGAGTATACCTATGTAACAAACCACCGCCATGGCATGAGTATACCTATGTAACAAACCAGTACCATGGCATGAGTATACCTCTGTAACAAACCACCGCCATGGCATGAGCATACCTATGTAACAAACCACCGCCATGGCATGAGCATACCTCTGTAACAACCCACCGCCATGGCATGAGTATACCTATGTAACAAACCTGTACGATCTGCACATGTACCCCAGAACTTAAAGTATAACAAATAATCTTTTAAAAAACACATTTATTAAAGGAAAGATATATAAGAAAATGTTGTTAACTCTGAGAAAGAAAAACTGAAAATCTTGAATCAGGCATGGCACAGAGACTTATTTTAACTCTATACATGTTCACACCTGTTTCCCCAAAATAATTTAAAGATTTGGTTAGACCACTAAGAAAAGTTATTTCAATTCCTGTATACATTGAACTTGATGTGGGAGGTCAGTCCGATTACTGGAGAAGTGAGTATATCTCTTGTAACAATAACAACAACAACAAAAACTGAAAGAGATTATCCTAAGAATGAAGAAAATTCTACATTGGTTTTTCTTCAACAAGGAAGAGATCACTGTATTCCATGTCTGTGAGATGGTCTTCTGACAAAATTTCCATGACGAGAAACTCTTGTATCAAGAGACACCTCTCTGTTTTGGTAGTAGAGAATCCAGCAAATACCCTGCATGGTAATCCCTCAGGAAAGCAAGTGGAGATGACAAAGCACTGTAACCTGTGATTTGGACTTCTTTTAATTTCATATGCTTCATGAATTCCCTTTCTCTACTGAGAATTTGAGAACCTCTTTTGAAAATTGCACCCAATTAAGCTAAGAAAAAGATAGCTTGTCAATATTTGAGCGTACATGGAGAGCAATATCTCCACCATGGAGACCAGTAAAATAAAATAAGAAAATCCACCCCCAAAGTGAAGCTGAGACTCTGTGAATGGGGCCAAGAGAGACTGACCAACCATCTCTTCTTTCTGGAAAGCCTCTTTCCAGAACAAATCTAAGGGCATATACCTGTGATTTTTTCAGTAGCAGACATATGTCCTCTAGGTAAATAAGAATAGAGATCTTCTTGTGACCCTACTGAAGGTTCTTAGGGTTCTTAGTCTCCTTAGGATTCTAAAGATACTTTACCTCTTCCCTTCCCTCCAGACTGTAGGTACTCATTTTTCTTCTTACGTCTATTCAAAAAGTGAAAGTTACCATCCCAGTCACCTGTCAGCTAAGCAAGAAAAATGTGTACTAATTTTAACTAAGAAGACAAGGAAAAAGAAAGACCGACAACAATCAAGACCTCAGTACAGGAAGAGTATTACTGTATCATCAGTGATGAGTGCCTGCTTTAAAGCTCTCACAAACTGTCACCAATTCACTGACTACAGCTTCTTTTGGCTGCTGCTGTAATTGACCTTAGGCCAGCATAGATGCCCCCAATTGTAGGTCAAAAAGGAAACCCATAGGTTGGTGCCTCTGCTAAAGCAAACCAGTAGTCTAATAATCGATGAGTTCACTGTCTCCAAGAGTTTGTTAGGATGAGATGTATAGTTCCTATGGCACTAGAAGGCTATCCCTCCAAACAGCCTCTGGTCACTTATTCACTGGTAAGTCTGATTATGTGATAAAATAGCAGATGAAATCACTACTAAGCAAGGAGGAGGTAGTGAGGTCCACTATGTTGGCCAAACTTCAAACATCAGGAGAAGGCTTGGATTAGGTACTGACGTTTTGAAATATGGATTGATTTTGCTAATGACTGAGAGATGTCAGGGGCCAAGATTTTCCAAAAAGCTGCTGCATTAGCAACACACAAAACCTGTGTCTTACCACAAAAAAAAAAATGTGTTTCTTGCTCCTGTTACTGTTCAGTGAATTATGGGTAGGGAATTCAGAGAAAGTTCTTTACACCGTAGTTCAGGGACCTCGACTACACCATCCACCAGGGACTTGAGTCCCCTGCAAAGCTGAAAGGACGTGAAGAATTGCATGAGCATTATGGTCCAGACCTGAAAGTAACATAAACCTGTGTACATGTGACTGCATGTGCTTCCCCCATCTTCCACATGATCACAAGACAAAGAGGTAGTAAGAGAGTCTAGGAAGCCAAACTCACTTGTTTAGCAACCAGCTCTCCCATTCTCTGGTAACTTATCCAGGAGGACTCACCCACTCCCACAGGAGGCCATTAATCTATTCATGAGGGATCCACCCCCATGACCAAAACACCTCCTGTAGGCCCCACATCTCAACTCTGCCACATTGGAAATCAAATTTCAACTTGAGTTTTGATGGCAACAAACCATATCCTGCTCTCATGAGGGATCCTTGTACGGAACTGGTCTGGATAATGATAATGATATAGGACACTCTAAAGAATGAGGTGGTGTGTCCAGAGTTAGCAGTGAGGACTCCCACTGCATCAGACCCTACCCAGCTGCCTCAAAGACTGAGAAGTCAATAACTCAGTCTCCTGTAACCCAACAGCAGCACATCTGTTAGAAATGAGCCTTGGGTCATACAGGTGCATTTAAAAGAGGAGAGTCAGAAGCCCTAAATCTCCCCTTTCTATCCTTTTTACAAAGTTGTTCCACAGTGGATAACTGTAATTTCTGTAGAGAAGACAGCATTCCAGACAAAACTGGAAAAATATCTTTTATATCTGCATTAAACTTCAATTAAACTATGTTCAGAAAAAAATACATAGGAAATATGCAGCTACTTGTGAGTATAAATCAGAGACATTAAATTGCTCTTCTAACAAATATTTGGACACTCAGTGTTATAAATAATTATATAGCTTATCTGACACAAAGGAAAATTAAAGGAAGCAGTTTGGGCTTGAGATTCATTTAACTTTCAGTGGGCTTGTTTGTTTAAAAGACACGCCCACTAAAGTGGCTGCCTCAATTACTACATTAGGAGAGTTTCCCAATGACCCTGCTTGACAAAAGATAGTTCCCACCTTGACCTTCTGTGGTTTTGGAAATTCTATTTGTGAAATTCTTTTGGTGAATTCAAAGATGTTCTTTGTTTATTAGGACTCAGTAACTGTCATAAATTCAAATTAACACTTTGGTGGGTTCATTTATCAGAAACCTGAGTATTGAGAAAATGAGATGCATGGCCATCCAAAGAAGAGCTCCACTGCTAACCTTGATAGACATCTCAGGTATCTTCTGTGACCCCATCCACTCGAGGAAGAGTATAATTTTGGATCAAGAACAAAAACACTGAAGAGCTTTAGAAGACAGACTGAGTGGAGGGGTTAGGTGGAGAGAGGTTTGAAGGGAAATCTTAGTAATTGTGGTTTTTGCTATAATGGCAAAACCACAATTACTTTTGCACCAACTTAATAGAAACCCTGTTTCTTTTTGACGAAAGTCATTTTGGAATTTTTTGGCTGGGAGAGGTTATTTTTCTATTGTACTTGCTCTCTCTTTGGCCTTCTTTCAGGAGATCTCATTCTTTCTCTTACGCTATTCTTCACTTCAGTCTTTCTTTTTTTCCCTCTTGGTGTTCAACTACTAAGAAGTAGGTATAGGGCATAGGGTCTGGGGTCTCCTCATGTATGAGAGAAGGGAATGAGAGTAGCAGAGGTCAAGGACTACCATGAGTTTGTACCCCAGCACCCACTCCTCCTTCTCCTCTCTGAGTCCAACATGTTAGAGTGAGGCTAATCATATTCCTCTCCCCAGTCCTGCTAAATCAGAATATTTCCATTCCACTGGCCAAAGGAATGCGCTCAAAAATGAACTCCTTGACAATGAAGCTGCATCGTAAGACTTCTATGGCCCAATTCCTCTGGGATTTTTAAACTGTGGGGTATGAGTGATGGCCTGCCTGAAGCTACTGCAAGGAAAGAGACACTTGATAGAAAGTATCCATGAAGGAAAACAGAACAGAGATCTTTGGATACTAAAACTAAAGTCATAATTTGGTACCGGGGATCCAGCCATGCCTGAAGGAAGCCAGAAAGAACTACCTCTGTAATGTATGTGTTTCTGAAAATACTCATTTTAAAGAACATGAAATATTTAAGCATTCTGGAATTTGGAGCCATTAATCTCACGTGATCAAAATATCAGTGTCCCTTCTACTAAAGATGGCCTATAATCCAGATCAGGGAAATGAATCCTAGCTCTTTTGACCCACACCACAAGGGATAAAAACCATGCACAAATTTACAGTAAAAACCCCAGCTCCCATGAAGATGGATCCTTGCATAAAACTGGTATAGATCTTAACTATGGCAATGGTTGCATAAGCATGCACTTGTGATAAGATTACACAGAACAATAAACACAAATATACGCAAAAGTACATAACACTAGTGAAAACTGAATAAGGTCAATGGGTTATAAGAATGTCAATTTCCTGGTTGTGATAGCATACTACAGTTAAGCAAGATGTTACCTTGTAGGGGAAGCTAAATGAAGAGTATACGGCATCTCTTTATATTAATTCTTACGAGGAGTTATAAGAAACATGATGTGTGAATCTACAATTGTTTGAAATTTTTTTAAAATGTTAAGAAAACACTCATAAAATGGAGTTGACGCTTTCCTAGATCTGCTTCATGCCTATGTTATTCAAGAACATCACAGGAGTGACAGTGACCCACATGATAAGAAGTGCAGGGTGAGAGAAGTTTAGATCTTAACCGCATGCATCATGATTAATAATTTAGAAAAATATATTAAATCTCTCCCATTGATAATAATCCTGTATTAGTTTGTAACAATTCAGAACAAATTGCCACAAACTTGGTGATTAAAACAGCTCACATATTTTAACTGACAGTCTGTGGTTCAGGAGCTCCTTGTGAGACCCTCATCTTAATCCCCGCCTCTGCTGGAGCTGGTGATGTTCAAAGATGCCAATGCTACTCCACATAATTCCATCACATGACATATCACAACGTATTTTGATAATTGCTTATGTGTTGGCTTTCCCCCAGTAAATGGTGATTCTTGAGAGCAGACACTATGTCCTATATCTTTCTGCATCTCAGGGTCTAATGTGGAACATGGCTCACAGTTGGTGATTGATAAATGCTATTAAACAGTCTGAGTAAGTTTTCTGCAGATCTCAATTAGGAAAAGGAGTGAATGGAGGAAGCTTGCACATATTGCAAGACATCACTCCTCCCACTTCTCTTATCCTGTTTTGAGGAAAACTATATTCCTGTCTCCCAGGGAGGCTAAGTAATTAGGAGATGCCTTCAGCCACAGCCTGGAGCTTTGTGCCATCCCATTAAACTTAGCTCACTTTCTTTCACTCTCATTCTTTTCCTTCCCTCTCAGCAGAAGCCAGCCAACAGGACTGGCAAAACCCAATGGCATGTAGATTTTAAGAACTGACTGAAACAGAGGACAGTGAAAGCCAGATATCCCTTTGGGAAAGGAATTTCCTCACTTTTCAAAGCTCACTTCATTTCCACCACCTATAAATGCCCCACTTTCCAGTTCCTTCCACTGAAATCTTTAGATATCAATTGCAATGCACCTTGTAACTCAGTTACATCTTTTTCTCCCTCATTTACCAAAGTCTAAATTAAATAACCTCCCTAGGACCTGAGATTTTACCTCCAGATGTGAATAATTCAGTACCTATTTATTGAGTACTGTGTGCAAAGTGGAATATTACAGGCTGTGGGAGAGGCCAGAATAAATAACACTTATGGAAGCAGGGAATGTCATATTTGGAAGAAGCTTTGGGAAGCATCAACATTTCTGTCCCAGAAAAGAGAACTGAGACCCCCCCATGGAGCAGAATTTTGCACCTAGGCTAGTTTTTGCAGTGAAGGAGCTTACAGTCCTTCTGAGGAGACAAAGCATACACACAGAGAAAAATTAGGCAGTAGCATAATAAAGGTTCGGAGTCTCTACAAGCTAGTGAATAATTCAAAGAGCAAACGTGGACTTCAGATGACTGTTCATCATCATCCTCATCCTCCTCCTCAGCAGCAGCAGCAGCAGCAACTTCACTAACGGCTGTTACGTGCTACTAAATGCCAGACACTCTAAGTGTTTTATGGGTTATATTTTATTTAATCTTCTCCCTAAATGTAAAAGAAGGTTATGGTTAACTCATCTCAAAGATACGAAGTTGACATCCTAAAAGTTATGTTTTCAGGTTCTGGAGTCCAATTTTGTTTGCCTTCGTTTTCTGCACTGCCAGCATTTCTTAACCTCTCTAAGCTTCTATTCGCTGATCCGTTCAGTGGGGAGATAGGTGTCATTAAGTTGCCGTTAGAGTAACCTGAGTTAGTGCATGAGAAGTGCTTAATGGCACGCCTGGCCCACTGGTGGTACTACTTTGAAGTCAACTATTAGCAGTATTGTCACTGTGTTGTGTTGTTGTCATCAGTATCGCTGCAGCTTGTTTTTGTTAATGGCTGCAGTGGGCTTTGAGCTGTACCTTTAGAAAATGGCAAAATGCAACCTGGAAAAACATAAAGACAGCATTTCAAAAAAGGTTGGTATGATTAATAATATTAATGTTATGATAACAGCAAACACTTCTATGCATTCACTGTGTCCAGCAATGTATTTCTAGGAGACAGTGATGGGAGTTGGGTGTGTGGAGCAAAAAGTCTATTGCGAAGGAGATCTAAGCAAGATGGTGGAAACTCATTACAGAAAGCATAGATTCCCAGCAAAGAACCCTGACCTGAAAGTTTCAAAGTGTGTGGTTCAGAGGTAGTGCCCCCTCCTCACCTGAAGGAGAGAGACAGCTTAGCCCTTGGGGCTAACCCAGCAAGGTAATGAAAATGTCTTTAAACAGAAGGAAGTGAGGTAGAAAATACATCAGAATCAGCTTAGGAGAGTGTCAGAGAGAGTCGGAGTGGCATGTGCAAAACAGGCCCCAGAGCCATGGGCCCAAGGGAAAAGTGCCAGAGCCCGGGAATGCTTTAGGCAGGGCTGCATGTCAGTAGAGAAGGCAGATGGGGAAGTTATGAGTTGACATGAGAGGTGTCAGGATGCGCTCTGCATATTTTCTGAGATAGGCAATTGCCCAGTGCCTGCAGTATGCATTATGTGGATCATCTAGTCTATTTAAAAGATTAAAGTAGGGGCCAAGCGCAGTGGCTCATGCCTATAACCCCAGCACTTTGGGATGCCAAGGCGGGTGGATCACAAGGTCAAGAGATCGAGACCTAGAAACATGGTGAAACCCCGTCTCTACTAAAAATACAAAAATTAGCTGGGCATGGTGGTGCGCGCCTGTAGTCCCAGCTACTTGGGAGGCTAGGCAGAAGAATTGCTTGAATCCAGGAGGCGGAGGTTGCAGTGAGACAAGATTGCACCATTGCACTCCAGTCTGGGTAATAATAGCGAAACTCCGTCTAAAAAAAAAAAAAAAAGATTAAAGAAGATAAAAGCAGAAGAACAAGGTCTATAAGGCCAATATTTATCCATTCATTTATTGTTTGATTCACTCATTCTCTTCACACTTAATGAGTACCTACTAGGTAGTTGTCCCTCGGTGGTTGTAAATGTAATAAGAAACAAGAACAACATGGTAATCAGCAAAATGCCTGGCACTGTATCAGGCCTGTTGGACAAGGTAATTATCCCTAATCCCATAAACAATGCTGTGTGGATTTTATGTTACCATTTGTTGACAGAGATTACTTTCAACAATGGAGCAATGACTAGAGCTCAGAGTAGTGAAGTAACTTCCCCAGGAGTAGTAAGAAATAGTTTATCCAGGATTTAACTCAGCCAGTTGATTCAAACATCGGAAGAAAATTTAAAAAAGAGAAAAAGAAAGAATCTCCCCAGTTTACATTCTCAGAATCTCCTAGCAGCTCATTTCTGAAGTGGCTGTGGTTAAATTTAGCAGCTGACAATTGCTTCCCAGTCTAGTGTGCATGGCTGACTGCGAGATTTTAGGATTCTGCTCTTTGATTAGGAGAATCAAAACAGGCTGCTGAGCCACCCTAGCCCAGCATGATGGGGGCTGGACTGGGGAGTGAGTCAGCCAGGAAACCATCGTGAATGTCAAGCACAAACATCCCAGAATAGCTGCCCACTGGGCATGAGACTTCAATGGCTGCCCCATAACTGCCAACATGTGAATTGGAGATGGCAGTGAGCTTGACAAGAAGGGTCTGGGCCAAAAATAATCCCTGTTGTCTCCAGAGGCTCCTGGAAAAATGAGGGCTTCGGGTAGGAGCAAACTGGAAGTACTGGAACCAATGAATTCAGTGTGGATTGAAAGGAGCTCTGTCCTGTGTGCTACCCATGACCAAGGCACAGAACATGTTTGACCTGAGATTGTCTTGGGAATTGCAAGGGCTTTTTTAGAAAGTTTAATTTGCCAACATAAGGTCTAGGCAAAAAAAAAAATATGAAACTGATTGGATTCAGGAACTAAAATGCTCATTCATCGTGAGAAACAAAGTAGGCCTACATTAGAGAAAGGAAGAAAGAAAAAGAAAAAGAAAGAAAGAAAAGAAAGAAAGAAAGAAAGGAAGGAAGGAAGGAAGGAAGGAAGGAAGGAAGGAAGGAAGGAAAAAAAGAGAGAGAGAAAGAAAGAAGAAAGAAAAAGAAAGAAAGAAAAGAAAAGATAAAACAAGAGACATAGGATTTCTGACACTGAATACTTAAAGAGGGTTTACAAAGTGTTAGGCAAAGGACTAAGTCTTGAGATACAATGATAAACAATGCCTCATTAAATACTGAGGTTCCTCAAAGTCCAAGCTCCTTAAGCATATACTAAGGGGTTCTACTTTGGGGAGGATGCATAATGTATTAGTTAGGGCTCCTTGGGTCAAAAGAAAAGGAACACAACTCCAATTGCATTAGGGGAAACAAAAGAGGAGGTTTTCGCTCATGTCATGAAAGTCCAGAATTAGGATGTCTTCAGGCATGGCCTGATCCAGGGGACCTGACATTCCAGCACTCGCTGAGGTGGCTACTATCTCGAAAACATATAAAATGGCAAACATAGAACAAATTCAAATAAAAATGTTATTGGCCTTCACTTACTGTGCCTTGCACAGGTAGGAGTTATGGATGGCAGTTCAGAAAGCAGCCACTCACCAAGAGAGCCATAATACCACAAAATAAATCATAAGTACATCTTAGAAACCACAGGTGTCAAAACCATAGACACTGCGAAGGTATTTAATGGGGCAGACTCCACCAATACCATGTATGGGATTTCAGCCTTAGCTCCACTTTTTATATAACTTTATAACTGTGTGACTTTAGGCAAATCACAACTTCACTGAGTCTCACTCCCTTTACCTGTAAAATGTGAATAACAGTAGTTCTTAGCCCAGAGAGTTGTTGTGAATTATAAATAAAATGATGCTTTTGGAGCACCAGATTCTAAGGAAATTTCTTGTCAATGTTAGCTAGTTATTATTATTATTATTGCAGTGCTATGACATTGACAGCTAAATCTACTTTTCTCTGCAAAATTTTCAATAGCCACATGCTGGGTTTGGCCATGCTTCCTCGGGTTGTGAAATTTTTCTTTCTCTTTTATGTTTGTGTCACAGTTATAGATATTCAGTTTTATATCTCATACTTTTAAAGCATTAGATACCGATTTCCACACTAGTACTCATTACCTTGCATTGCAGTTAATTATCGTCCCATTAAGATTCTAAACACCTCAAGGGCAAGGCCTCAGTCTCATTCATCTTTGTATTTTCATGTTTCACAGAATATCTAGTATGTCATTGATGTTTAATATCTGGAAAGCTAATTAAAAAGAAGGAATATTAATTAATCTCTCTCTTGTTTAATACAGTAACTAAGTAACGCAAGGAAGCAGAAGCAACACCAAATAAATTTCCATAGTGCGCCAGGCACTGTGGTCAGCAAGTTACAACTGTTATGTTGCTTATTCTCTTTTTCAGTAAGGAATGCATTTGGGTACACGTATATGCCAATTAAGGATGGCTTACACACATAGAATTTATTTTCCTTCCATTTCATAGGTGAGAAATTCCTGGCTTTACTTCTACAAGGAGTAGTGTGCTATCTTCCTCCTCTGCTAGCCTTAACTTTGTCCGATTGTAAGATGGCTACTAGCTCCAGACATCACTTCCACATTCAAAGTAGAAACGTAATGCACCATTTCGTTCAGCACCCTTTTTTTTCCCTGGGAAATAAAAAACCACCCCTAGGGACCCCAATAGAACTCTACCTGTGTCCCATCTGCTACCCCTATTGCATAGGAGGCTGAGGAAGCACTTGTATTTAGTAGGACACATTGCCGCTCTGAACAAATAGGCAAGTTTCTCATCTGGAAGATAAGGCAGAATGGATACTGGGAAGAGTCTTAAGAGTGTCTGCCACACTTCACGAAAACCTAATGGAGTTAGCATTATTGCCTCAATCTCCCAAGTGCAGAACCCAAAGCAGAGGAGTAAATCAATGTATGCACTTCAAGCAGTTGGTTCATGGAAAGCTCCCATTCCCCGCTAGGTCCATCCATTCAGAATCCAGGCTCCTTGTTGTAAGCCACATTCAAAATGGACATTTCTCAAAAGAAGACATACAGGCCAACATGTATATGAAAAAAAAAAAGATGCTTTACTAACTATAAGGGAAATGCAAATTAAAATCTCCCTCCACCTAAAATGGCTTTTATCAAAAAGACGAAGAATAATGGACACTGGTAAGGATGCAGAGAAAGGGGAAGCCTCATAGACTGTGGATGGGAATGTAAATTAGTACAGTCACTGTGGAAAACAGTATAGAGATTCCTTTTAAAAAATAGTACTACAGTATAATCCAGCAATCCCACTGCTGAATATATGTCCAAAAGAAAGAAAATCAATATATCAAAAAGATATACCTGTATCCCCATGTTTATTACAGCACTATTCACAACAGCCAAGCTATGAAATCAACGTAAGTGCCCATTAATAGATAAATTGAAAAGGAAATGTGGTATAAACACACGATGGAATATTATTCAGCCATTAAAAAAGAATCAAATATTGTCATTTACAGCAACATGGATGCAGCTAGGAGTCATCATGTCAAGTGAAATAAGCAAGGCATGGAAAGATAAATAATGCATGTTCTCACTCACATGTGGGAGTAAAAATGTGGATCTCATAGAGTGTTGATTGGTGGATATCAGAGGCTGGGAAATGTAGCAGGGAAGGGAGAGGGATGAAGAGAAGTTGATTAACGGGTACAAAAATAGTTACATAGAAAGAATAGGGCAGGGCGCGGTGGCTCACACTGTAATCCCAGCACTTTGGGAGGCCGGGGCGGGTGGATCACAAGGTCAACAGATCGAGACCATCCTGGTCAACATGGTGAAACCCCATCTCTACTAAAAATACAAAAAATTAGCTGGGCATGGTGTCGTGTGCCTGTAATCCCAGCTACTCAGGAGACTGAGGCAGGAGAATTGCCTGAACCCAGGAGGCAGAGGTTGTGGTGAGCCGAGATCGCGCCATTGCACTCCAGCCTGGGTAACAAGAGCGAAACTCCGTCTAAAGAAAAAAAAAAAAGAATAAAATCTAGTGTTGATAGCACAGTAGGGTGACTATAGTTAACAAGAATCTATTACACAGTTAAAGTAGTTAGAAGAGAAGAATTGTAATGTTGTAATGTTCCCAACATAATGAAAAGATAAATGGTTGAGGTAATGATATCCCAGATACTCTGATCTAATCATTATACATTATATCCACGTATCAAAATATCACATGTACCCCCAGGATATGTACAATTATTATCTATAGAAAATGGAAAAGAAACATACATCTAAATGCTTGTTTATGTATGTTTAGAAAAAGCAAGACTTCAGCTTACAATTTTCTTGTTTTTGTAGGAAGAGGTTGTTTACCAAAGGAGGCAAACCCATGACCTTCCTGCAGTAGACATTGAACGCAGACAAAATTAGCTGCTGCCCCTGTTTTCTGCATGCGCTGTACACCAGTCTCATCGAATTTTTAACTAAATGTCAACCCAGTCTACCTCACTACAAAATATATTCAGCCTAAATTTTGAGAGTTAAAATAAATCACCAAGAGGCTGTAAGAATTGTGCAGAGCAAATAAACCAGATTGACAAAAATAAAAGCTTAATCCTGCTCATTTGAAGAAAACTTTGGATGAGTTTATTTAGCTGGAACCTCCTAGCAGCTTAGAGCACTAAAATGCCTTTGTGGCCTTTCTAATCCGTTTTTAGTTTTTGAATAAAATTAATAACATAAATACCTTGGAGTTATAAGCTGCTTTCCTTCCTACAGTTATGAGATTCTTTCTCATATATATTCCCCATCTGTCTTTCTCAAAGCCTGGTGTAATTTATGAAGATAAGAATAATGGTATCTATTTTGCAGATCAAGGAATTAAGACGCAGAGATGAGCAGTTACTTGGGAAAGGACATCTATCAAGATTAATGTTGCATTCTCACTTGTAAATTCTTGTTAGGCTTTCTCCCAAACAAAGAACAAACTCTTGATTTATTTACTCCAGACCTTTTGGTGCTTAGAAACATACCGCCTGTTGTTTCTGCAAGAATAAACAGGAGGGGTCATGTTGTGATCTGGCAGCACCTGGCCGAGACCCCTATGTAAAAGTTTTCCCGGGAAATCTACTGATTTTCTTCCCTCCAGTTCAACTCTCCCACCTGAGACAAATTTTATGGACTCCATCTCCTCAAGATTTCACTCTCTGATGACAGTTTCATACTCTTTAAGGAATGTTGAGAAGAGTAGAAACACCCCCTATCAGCCCTTTTCTGAGAAGGCAGAATACTGAGAGAAGGTCCTACTCATTCAATGGAAGTAGGAACACTGGGGAAAAGGAGAGGAGTTCTTCCCACCCTACCCACTTGCCATCTGGTGGAGATAAATCTACGTCACATAGCATAGTGGAAAGAGCATACACTTTCAGAAAGGGCAGACTGAGTTCAGGTCCTAGACCTGATTCTTGCTAGCTGTGGGACCCCTAGCTAAGCTACTTACCACATTTCTTGTTGCGAGCTGACACATCTGTGAAAGGGTGGATCTTACAGATGAGGTTTACAGACAGATATTGTAAATATTGCCTGAGATCATAGATAAAAAGCCAAGTAGGTACTTACTACTTTTACCAGTGTTCCATGAAAAAAGGAAGATTTAGCTGCTATCATTTGCTGAATTTGTCCTTAGAGGTTGAAAGAGGGTCAGGCTCTAGACTAAGTTTCTCTAGGTTGGATGAGTGGAAGTTGATACTGTTCAAAATAAATCATCCTACGGGAGGATAGAGATTCGGCCTTGATGGAAATAGGTGAAGAGCACACCGTGAAATTAGACCTGGAAGGAGGTGATCAGACTCAAGAGAAATGACTGGAAATTAAGCCTGTTCAAAGCACCCCTCTCTTCTTCCCTCCACTTTCCTCTCTAATCCCTCCTGTACTGATACTGCCCTCCAGTTTCCCTAAACATTGCTCCACCCTTCTACTTAAAACAACTCCATCAAGAATAGCTGCCAGATGGAGCAGAACTGGCTCCTGGGGAAATACAAAAGACTAAACAGCATGAAAAGCAACTTCAAGATTCATAGGATGCTGGGAAATGGGAATTTAAACAATAAGATAGCTTAAGAGGGCTTAAAATGGGGAGGGAGGTAGCAAAAATGCTTTCTAAACAAATAAACGTTTGTTTGCTTACAATTTTAATGTTGAATATAGGTAGCTCTTTGACTGTGCCTCAAGACATAAATAATTCAAATTGCAGGTTTTCTTTTAAGTACTGAATCATGTAGTATACCAACGAACATGCAGATACTTCTTTCCCTAAAATTAGCATACCAAAAACACAAGCAAGAATCAGATTCCTCGTGTGGGAGGCAAAAGGGTGAAGGGGTAGAGGGGTGAAGTGGCTCACATGAGGTCTTTCCCAGTTAATGAGCAGTGAAACTGGATTGAATTGCAGAGGACCTGGCTCCTCTCCCTGATTCCTTACTGAGTGCCGATGTATGGAAACAAATTGAGAAGTACTAAATTGTCTTCCTCCCTCCTTCTTCCCTCGACACAGAGTCAAATGACTCCAAATAAAAATGTCATTTAGATCAAAATATTAGAGATGTACTAAGACATCTAAAATTGCACAGAGAGCAAAGTATATCAAGTAATATATTTTCTGGCTCCCCCTCAGGACTATCATCAAAACAGTGAAGAAGCCATTTCCCACCTCCCACATTAATTCCATCATTATCAGAACACAGTTTTATATGTGCCTTTGCCAAATCGAAATTTGTAGAATTATGAGCAGAAATGAGTGTGCTGTCAGCTTCTGGGGTTTCAGAGTAAGAGGTGTGTGTCATTTTGGCAGGATAGGCTGGGGATCCCTGGGCTTGCACCTAACTGGAAAATGGCCAAAGGCTAAAATGTTTCCTTTGCCTTCTATGCCCAGTTAACATCATAGAAAAGTCTTTCTAATTCTGCCAGCGAAAACAAACAAACAAAATAACAACTCTTCCCTACTCCAGACACATGCAGTGCCTACTACTAGTATCTCCCAAAGCCCTTTTGAACAGCAGGAGATGCTTTAGAATAATGAAGAGGAAAGGTGCATTGAAATTAGGAAAACGAGGTTTACGTTCATGGCCCATTGCTTATTCATATGAACTTAGCAGCCTTGCTGTCTCTGATAGGCAGCATAGAAGTCACTAGCTGTGAATGTTTACACTTCCTGGTAAATTCCAGGTGATGCAATGAGACAAACACAACCCTACAACATTTTAGTCACAACGTCATTTGATGAGAATTTGAGAAAACATGATTGCTGGCTGTTGCCTAAAAGCTCTTTGACCCTTGGTAAGCAATAAAACTGGATCAACTACAATCAAGGAAGAACCAAGGAATTGAGTCACACAATGGAAGTGTCCCTGACTACAGCAGGGGTGGATGCGGCAGAAACAATGGAAATGCAGAGGACCTGAGTCTGGTGCCAGCTCCAGTATAGACATTGATGGAGGAAGCTACAAATGGAGGAGGTGGTTGTGGCTTCCACCTGGGAACGGACAGTTGAGAGCAGCTGCTCCATAACTTCAGCAATCCCACCATGAGGAGGAGACTCTACCTTGCAGAAAGACTTAGGATTGGTGCTTCATCTGTGGCAATATACCAAGGTGTCTAAGGACCTTGCTTTTCTCAAGGTCTCCCACAGCCAAAGGTCCTTTTAGGTCATAGAGGAAATGGCCAGTTTTTTGGCCCTAGTGATGCAAAATCTGTCAAGGCTGTTATTGATCAGTCTAGATCCTTTGATGATCACTGAGACATTGAAGAGAAAAAATGTACAAGAACATTTTCCATGACACTGAGGTCCTACACAATGCTGTTAGAAAACAAAGTTACGAAAAAAGCTAATATTTGGGTTATGTTTGTTCTTAAAACCATCACAAATTTCCCAAGTGATAGAAAACTGTGATAGAAAGTTTAGACCAATCTTGGATGAATATAAAGAATCCCAACCCTCTAAACAAGAATATTAAGTTGCATGAGTCAGAAGACACCAGGACATGAATCTATAAACATGCTTCTCTTTGAACAACAATCCAACTTTATAAGTTTTAAAATAAATTATGTAGGACTTCGGGAAACTTTCTCCAAACACTGGTTAGTTGTATTACAAACGCCTTTCACTGAAAATCAGCTCTGCAGCAATATGGGCAATGTCTGCTTTCCCTCTCATTAAACTCTAGAATCAATATATTAACCTGCTAGCTTACTATGAAAATTACACATACTCAGGAGATAATATATTTTCTTTCTGTAGACTAGCCATATGTAAAGTCAAATAACACACTCTGGGGGACAAACAATCACATCAAGAAACTTTTTATGCAGTCGAATGTTTAATCACATTGAATAGCACCCTTATGTACTCCTATTCATAATATTCTCATATTCTTATATAAGCAGAAATAATTCTGGGACCAAGTCTCCCTCTCCTCTGATCAGTGTTTGGCTGAGGAATTCCTATGTCTCCTTCCTTAGTTCTTCCTTTGTTATGCTTTGGGTAGCTGAACAACTATGTTTCTGAGACATATTATCTCTTTAATGGTATGTTAATATTTTAAATTAAGTTACAGTCAAGATCTTTTGGCCTAATAGACATTCTTTCCCTGTAAAAGAATGTTGCATTGTTTTCTGTCATTAATTACATACTGATTTCCCAGTTAAACTCTCAGAGGCAATCTTAGGTTTCTTTTTCCAGATGATGGGGACCCAAGCTACTTTAGGATTGACCCTGGGATCATGAAAGACTGAAACAAGAGCCAAGAGCATAGTGCTGCTGGCACATTCCTATTTTTCACCTAAGATGTTAAAGACTCCCAGGAAAATTGAACCAATTGAATAGAAGGTAAAGTCAAGGGGAAGGGGAAAAAAGGATGAAAAGCAGAGAGAAGAGAGAGAGAGAAGGAAGGAAGGAAGGAAGGAAGGAAGGAAGGAAGGAAGGAAGGAAGGAAGGAAGGAAGAGACAGAGGGAGAGAGGGAGGGAGGGAGGGAGGAAAGTCTTGTTTTGGTACAATCACCTATAAGATACTTACTCCCACTTATTCCCATTTTCTTTGTGAGAAAACTGAGGCTTAGAGAAGTTAAATAATTTTTACATAGGTTACAAAGTCAAGAGGTAAATCTGGGGTTCAGATCTAAGGAATCTTATTCCAAACATTCTCTCTTAACCACAGAAGTTATACCATTCCCCCACCAGCTCCAACTAGTGTGAGAGGACACCTTCCACTTTCCCCCAGTGATGCTACACTTTTACTGATGTTATTACTCTCTGACTAAACTATTATTTTCCTTTATTTTTATGTTGGTTATACAAAAGAAATTTTTAAGCAATTTCTTGAAGAAATATAATCAACAAAAATCGACCACATTATTCCCTGACCAGTTAAAGCATCCACTTATCCATTATTCGTGCAGAAATCAGCTTTCAGCAACCCTTTCAAGGTATCTTTATGCTCCACAAGTCTTCAAACAAGGTTTGCTAAAGTTGATAATACTTACTCAGCTTCTAAATTGGAAAAGACAAATCCAGCTCCAAAACATATGCGACACACCCCTGTTCTTTTATTAAATAAAAGCTATCTCAAGTATACCTGATATTCCTTCTGGTTAAGGGGAAAAAAGGAAGAATATCATTTAAATAATTCACCAAAATATAAAAGAGGTTATGTGCAGTCCAGGGACACTCACTGTCACTTGGTTTAATAAAACAATTAGAAGAGAATGGCCATGATGCCAAGGAAACCTTGAGTTGAATTCCAGCTCCACTACTAGCTAACTTTGTGGTTTATAAAGAATAGCAATGGCTACCTGTGTTGGTCTATTAATTAAAATAACTGAGAAGTTCTCAATTTGCCTCAGAAAGCTAAGGAAAATGGGCTAAGGAGAAACAGTTTTCAATAGGAAGCCAAAAATAACTGTAGATCCTGGAGCCTACTTGAATCCAGAATACTAAGACTACTCAGAATTTGTGGAAGCTCCAATCATTCCTGGAGCCTGAGTACCTGTGGTGCTTCCAAAAACAAGGGTTCATGGCTCTTCACCCCTGAGACACAATAACTTGTTCAACTACATGGGTCTCTACTTACCTGGATATCACATCTGCCCTTTCACACAAGTAGGTTATTCACTAAATTTTTTAGCATAAATTCTTGAGAACCTGAACAGCTTACCTAGCTACTATGATCACCACTGTAGTCAGGGAAAAAGGAAACATGGTTCAGAAGACAGTGCCTCTTGCTCAAGGAACAAATAAGCATTAATTTCTTTATCAGGAAGTGTGAGTGTTGCAGGAATCATCTGTCTTCTGAGGTTACCAGTGGATAGGCTGTTACAATGGAGCACATAAAATTGTAGGTGGCCTATTGTTTTCAGGGGACTCAAAAATGAATTCCAGCTCACAAAAAAATGAATAACAATATGATTGATAGCTAACATGTAATTGAGTGCACTTTGTATGCCATAGTTCTTTACTCACGTCTCATTTCATTTTCACAATAACTTTCAAATATTACTATCCTTATTTTATAGAAAAGGAAATTCAGGTTTAGATGGTTTATATAACCTACTTAACAACACATAGTTAATCATTTTGAACCCAGAGCATTTGATTAAAGGGCTCACATCTATGAATCTGCGTGGAAGGAATGAGAGACACTGTCCTGATTGGGAACTTAGGTTTCATCCCTTTGTCTTTGCCTCAGTCACTTAAACTCTCTGGTCCTTTGTATACCTATATACCCAGAAATAGTCCCCTTCAATTCTAACTTCCATTCCAAGCGGGCCTCACTACTCCCTGGTTGCACAGCTTACCTAAACCTCAAAGGTTCCAAGCCCTAGATTCTTGAGCCACCGGTTGGCAGGAATATTACACTCTATCAGCCTCACTGTTTGGTATGAGAGTCAGAATCAAAATAAAATATTACATGGGGAAAATTGCCTAGGAACCATTTAAGCTTTATATGAAAATGAGTTATCAAAAATCCATTAGAATTAACATTTTATCTTTTGAAATCCTGCAGCAGTATTCTGTTTAATGATGTTTCTCAGCTAACTTTAAATTATTCATTCTCTCTCATATAAGCCTATCAACTGCCTACAGTGGCCAAGGTTTGTGAGAGGAATTGGAAGATAAAGATGAATAAGGCGAGGTTTCTATTCTCAAAATTTTCACAGTATATAGGGAGAAATGGACAGTAAACAAGCACATTCTGAGGCGATTTGGAAAATGATACATTTGGGGTAGAAACAAATGGGGCAGGTAGGTCTGTGTGGTTAGGGAAGATTCATGGAAAAGATACATATATACCATATAATACTATGCAGCCATATAGGAATGAGACCATGTCCTTTGCAGAGACATGGATGTAGCTGGAAGCCATTATCTTGAGCAAACAGACACAGGAACAGAAAACCATACAACACATGTTCTCATGCATAAGTGGGAGTTAAAGGATAAAATGTGGACACAGAGGGGAATAACACACACTGGGATCTGTTGGGGATGAAGGGAGGAAGAGAATCAGGATAAATTGCTAATGAATGTGGGGCTTAATACCTAAGGGATGGGCTGATAGGTGCAGCAAACCACCATGACACACATTTTCCTATGTAGCAAACCTTCATATCCTGCACATGTATCCTGGAACTTAAACTAATATTTTTTAAGTGATATCTCAGTGGGATAGATAACACATGAAAAAGATGGAAGGAGACAATTTTTGTGTGAGATATTCTCTCCAATATCCTCCAGTGTCCATTCTCCTTTTCTTCCTTTCAGTGGTAGAACTTCCTGGTTTTAGCTAGGAATATGGCTGCCCAACAGAATCTGTATTTCCCACCTCTTTGCAACTAGGTGTGACCATGTGATAATGGAATGTGAGCTCAAGTGATTAGCCCGCTGTCCTACTTAACCCCTTAACAAACCACCTAATCTAGAATGTGGATATAGAGGAGCCAGCATCAACCTGCAGCAAGGAACAGCTTGCAAATGGCAGAGCAAGAAGATGGAACAACTGTGGGATCTGACGTCCTTGTAAAGGACAGCTGCCCATCTAGCTCAGGATCACTTATATCTGTTTCATAAGCGAAAAGTAAATTTCTACCTCATATTAGTTTATTCTCACACTGCTAATAATGACACACCTAAGATGGGGTAATTTATAAAGGGAAGAGATTTAATTGACTCACAGTTTCACATGGCTGGAGAGGACTCACAATCATACCATAAGATGAATAAGGATCAAAGTCACATCTTACATGGCAGCAGGCAAGAGAGCATGTGCAGGGGAACTATTTTTTATAAAACTATCATATCTCATGAGCCTTATTCACTATCAGAGGAACAGCACAGGAAAGACCTGTGCCCATGATTCCATTACCTCCTACCAGGTCCTTCCCACAACACATTGGAATTATGGGAGCTACAATTCAAGATGAGATTTGGGTGGGGACACAGCCAAACCATATCATGCATTGTTTAAATAAATTTATTTTTTAATTATTTTTTGAGTTGCATAAGATTTCACTCAACTAATGCATCCCAGGAGGGGGGGAAATATATAGAAAGGCCTGGGATCAGGAAGACATAAGCCAAGTCTGTTGAGAGAATGATGAAATAAATTTAGTTTGCTAGCCACACTGGGACTCACAAGGATATGTCCCCATGAAGGTATGAGATGAAGCACCAGGGCTGGTCTAGGGCCAAGTGTTAAGGACAATTGTCTGTCAAACCTGGGACCTTCAGCTTAGTCCCTTGGGTACCTTGGAAGCAAAGAGTGCTTTAAGAACTTCTAAAATGTCTTTCCTTAATAATAAAACTCTAGAGAAAGTATAACATCATGAAATGAGGAAGAGAAGGGAAGAAAGAAGAGGGGAAAGAAGATGGGAGAGAGAGAAGGCATCAGAAAGAGAGTACTAAATCTTGGGTTTATGAACTTAGGTAAGTTTCCCTGAACTTTAATTCTTCTTCTTCTTTTTTTTTTAATTTTAAGTTCAGGGGTACATGTGCAGGATGTGCAGGTTTGTTACTTAGGTAAGGGTGTGCCGTGGGGGTGTGCTGCACAGATCATCCCGTCACCTAGGTAGTAGGCCCAGCATTTATTATTCTTCCTAATGCTCTCTTTTCTCCCCCTAGAGACTTAATTTTTCAATAAATCAAATTTTTATGTTACTAAACATATTTTAAGTAAAATGTTTTGTGGAGTTATTTTAAGACAGAATGAGATTATGTAAATAAAGTGTGTGGCATATGTTAGAAACCCAATACATTTTAATATCAATTACCCATGTCCTCTGTTTTTGGAATTTTGTCCTATTGTCCCATAGAGCTTTCCCTGTCTTAAGTCCAGCCTTGCAGCTGCTCTCAGTCTCACTTTGTATCAGATGCTCTCTCTCTTAGAGTTTGCGTCATTCTGAGTTTATTGTCAACTCTCCATGATCACCCCAACAACTGTGACTGCTCAGTCAACCTCAGCATAATTTGTTCTTTTACTCTTTCCTTGTAAATCAGTCCTGTAATCATTCTGTTTTCTGTCCCCAGGTGAATTCTAGGTTGACTCCTTCAGGTTGGTTCTTAATATGCACATAATGGGATGTGAGAGCCCAGATGCTATCTCTCAAGGACACTAAAAGGCAAACAACCCTCACAGCCATCTAAACACCCCTGGCTCTCACTCTCCAGTAGGAGACTTCTCTGGATGGGGAAATGTGGGTGCTTGGCCCCATCCTGTTACAGCCTGAGTGGGAGTGGCAGAATTCTAGATGACAAGGAGTATTCTTAACATGCATGATTGACTGGAATTCCAGGGTTTCAGTGGAGATACCTATTAGCAAGGGGTGTCTAAGACCTTCTTCAAACAACAATGAAGACCCTGGAACAGCCAATCAGGTCTCTGAAACTCAGTCACTGCAGGCACCAAATTAAGAGAGACAAAGATCAACCAGTATGCTAGGCCAGGGTGGGGATGCCCCAAAATGCCAAGAGGTGGTGATGCCCTAAGGTAAGAGAGGACCCAAAGGTACATGCTGGAAACTTGGTGAATGAAGATTGTCTCTACAGAAGTTCTGCCAGTGTTCCCAGATGCACCAAGACCTGGTGCTGGGGAATTTCATTTAAGTTGCTGTATGGAAAGAACAGTAAAGCTAAAAGACTGAGCTACTTTGAGAACCTGGAGTTTTAGTAATTTTTGAGAGGCCAGTCAGTATGAAGCTAATGAAAAAACTATAATCCCAGTGAGAATAAAAGGATAGAAAAAAGATATGACCCAGGTCTTCTGGCTCTCAGCCCATGCCCCACTCACCTGAAAGCTGGAGAAATCAGAGAATTCTCATTTCTGTTTTGGAGGAGGTGTTCAGGTTTTCTTTAAGGTAGGAGGATACAGACCCCCGGCACAAAACCATGTATTTGCCTCAACACTAAATGCGTATTTCCAGAGCATGAGATGGTTCTATGAGGCAATGGGGAGTGGAAGGAAGTGCACAGACTTGAGCACTAGGTATTTCTAGTTTGACTGTAGTACTTACTAGCCATGGCCCATTCCTGTGGCAGTAACCAGTTATAGCAGAATCAGTATGAGGATTAATGGGAGTAATTTGGAAAGCGGGCAGAGTAGACTGATAGAAAGTAGAAATAACTCTCATAGTGGGGTTTGTTTCTATCATGAGTATCAGCTAAGGCTGTTTTTTCACATTCTTCCATCCCAATATACTGATGACAATCCAAATAATACTTTTTTATCAACCAACTGTTCATCACCAGTTGCTTGTTGGTTTATTCATCTATTTGTTTTCTTACTTATTTATAACTTTTTATTAAATCATGAACAGGTCTTGATTAGAATATAGAATATCAAGACTACAAGCAAAACTATGAATTGTAAAATGAAGTATGATGCTATGATGCTGGGGGAATTAGGAGAAACACAGCTGGAGGGACAGGAAGGGGCCATGATGCTGAGCGCTTTGGTGGCATGCTGTGGAAAAGCTCAGGGAAGGGAAGCCACTGAAAGATTTTTAGGGGATAGTGACACAGATTTGCATTTCCAATGTAGCAATTCAAGGATTTATTTCAGGAGGAAAAGGCTGGAGGCAGAGAGACCACTCGGGAACTAGTGCAATGGTTCAGGCATATAGGATGTATCTCTGGTGTAGGCCAGTAGGTATAGGATAAGATGAGAGAAAAGATTCAAGGGATAGATAGGAGGAACTGAGCTTGTCCAATAACAGGACTCCAGGGCTAGAATATGGCCAGGAAGAGCTGTAAACTTAATTGGTCTCTGGCATTATTTACCTCCCTAGGGATGCCTTCCCCCAGCATAATACCAACCTCACTGCCATGTGCATGTTCTTTGTGGAGAAGATGCCATATAGGTCAGCCAATAAACCCTCAAGATATCACCTTTCCCCAGGTGGTCAACCATAAAAGTTCCCATAGTTACGTCCATAATAGTTTGAGAATAGGAAACCTCCAGAACCAAAAGGGATATATGGAAGGTGAAGTTTCAGACTCTGTGGTGAGCAGAGGGAGAGATAAAACAAAGGGTATGTTACATACTGAATTGTGTGCAACTATCTTCAAATACTACCAAACAGCTTCTAGTCCTGCACATACCCACATTCTTTTCATGCCCTGTGTCTTTGCCCATTCTCTTTCCTCTGCCACAAATGCACTTTTCACCTTTAGTGTGTCTAGTTAAGTTATATCCAAGCTGCAACACACAATTTGATATTATGTCTTCCAGGAAGCCTTTCCTCAACTTATTTTCAGTCCCACACTCTGCACATAACTCTTCCACACTACAGCAATCATCTGTATAAGGGACAGTATCCCTCAATAGAGTGAGTGCTCAAAGAAGGCAGAGGCTGTGTTTTACCAATTGCATTATTATGGAGAATGCCCATTGCAAAATGGAAATTGAATAAATGCGTGGTAAATGGACCACAGTCTCTCAGCACAGAAGCAAGAGCAGGACAAGCCCCAGTTCCAGAGGAGTGAGTTTAGGATAACTATTCAAGGTAATAATTCAGGCACATTAGCAAAAATCAGACACTCAGTAACTGAATTGAAAGATGAGACTGAATGGGGATGAGTCTTGGTACCAAGGCAGAAGCTCCAGAAATCAGAAATTATACCTGTCTTAGTCCACTTTATGTTGCTACAAAGGAATAACTGAGTCTAGATAGTTTAAAGAAAAAAGCTTTATTTGGCTCACAGTTCTGCAGGCTGCACAAGAAGCATGGCACGGGCATCTGTTTGGCTTCTGATGAGAGCTTTCGTGCTGTGTCAAAGCATGCCAGAGGTCAAAAGGGAAGTGAGTAGTGAAAAGTGGGGCCAAACCCAAAGGATATCCTGGCTTTGTAACTCCCTCTCAGGGGAACTAATCAATTTCCCAAAAACCAATCCAGTCTCATGAGAGTGAGAACTCACTACCACAACAATGACACCAAGTCATTCATGCAGGATCTGTCCCTATGACCCAAATACCTCCCAACGTAGCCACACTGGGGATCAAATTTCAATATAAGATTTGGTGGGGAGAAGCAAACCATATCCAAACTGTAGCAATACCTAAGGTCAAAGTAAGATGCAAAGCCAGAGGAACATGAGCCTAAGCCCTAGAATCTGGCCTAAAGCTTCAAAATTCCCTCCTGTGAATCCCTGTGACTACTAATAGAGACCAAATAGACTCAGCTATGAGAGAGAGAGAGAGAGAGAGAGAGAGAGAGAGAGAGAGGAGTACAAGGAAAGTATATGAGGACACCCTTACCTATGGCTGTTTCCCTCCTGATTTTGCATCATGGTTATAATCATTAATGTCTGGAGGCCTGAGGTAGGTATTCAGAGGGAACTCAAGGAGTTATTATGGGCTGTCTGGTAAAGCAAATGAGATTTGGTAGACACAAGCCAACTATATCCAAGCCATTGTCTGGGAAAGAGATAATAAAAATTTCCTAGATTCTGTCAACCAGAAGTGCTCTACTCTATCTCATGGCAACAAAAGGCCACCAATTCTAAAGAAGGCCACATCCAGGCAGCAAGGAATGCGGGAGCCAGGATATCTCATTTGGCTGACAAAACATGCATTTCAGATAGTCCCTCACCCCAGCCACTACTAGCAAGGCTCCTAGTTCCCCATCTGCTGGCTGAAATGCCTTTAAAGTTTTCTTTACTAATTTAGGTTTTTATGAAATTCAAATAGGGCGTGGAAAATTAAAGAAATGTTGATTTAAATTCTCTGTTGGCTGCTGTAAGATTTTCACCACACTCCTGACCAATGTCTCATATGTCTGAGCACAGTGCTGATTTAGGGGCTTATGCTCTACTCTGAGAGTTGGTGTTGATTTCTTCCTTTGTCTCCTTCAGTACTTTTCCATTACTTCATCATACTGGAGACCAGCCTGCAGCTTCTATTACATAGAATAATTCACCTAGTTCAGATCACCATAAAGCATTCTAATTTCTTTGGAGAATTTTTAAAAACTTGTTATTTTTTCAGTTTTTTTAATGGTTATCATGCTGATGACTTTCCTAATAAAATGGTGATAATGAATCAATTATTAAATAACAATTACTTGGTTGATTCATTGGTCAGTGCCAATGTGGCATGAACTGTGCTAGAGAGTGAATACTGACCTAGCTGGTGGTGAGGTGGTGGAGGTAACACTCAGAGGATATAAGAAATGGTAGAACTTGATAGAGATGTTGACAATAGTGGTGATGGTGGGGCTAGTGGTGGAGATGGAGCCAATAATAGTATCAATGGTGATAATGGTAATAGTATCAAATGGTGATAATAGAGGTAGCAGTAATTGTCAAAGAGACTGCGTGAGGAAGGTGGGTGTGATGATGGTGACAGTGAGACTCAGATGTTGAAGATGGAACTAGTTTGCTGGTGTAGGTGATGATGGAAAATGTAGAAGGGTGGTGAACAGAGTAGTTGGAAGATGGTAGATAATAGATGGATAAATAGAAGATAAGTAGATAGATAATAGAGAAATAGATAATAGATACTAAACAAATGATTGGTAGGTACATAATATTTCTTAAGTAATTTTGTTCTCCAAAATGTTTTCAAGTGTGTCCTGTCAGCCAAACTAAAGCCAGAAACAAAGATAAGCTTACCTTTCCTCAAAAATAAGCATTCCCTGCATTAGATCAGGATAATATAATAATGAAATAACCAAGACCTGGATATACCATTAGCTAGAAAAACTAACAAGCTAATGGTTGTCAGACACCATCTGTAGTAATGAAAAAGAGGACTCTCTCTGATGTCAAGAGGGTCTGGGGATAGAAGGATCTTGTATCGGGGTCTTAAGACTACCCCCAAATTTAGAAATTAGCTAAAAAGATTCACAATACTTAGCATACAGTTGTTAACATAACTAAGATTTATTGTAGCAAAAAGATACAAAGCAAAATTGGCAAAAGGAAAATGTTCATGGGTAAATTTCATAGGAAATCAGCAGCAAGATTCTAAGAGTCTTCTCTCAGTGGAATCACACAAGACATGCCTAATTTCTCCCAAAACGGGTTGTGATAACACATATTAAATGTCGTCTACCAAGGAAGCTCATTAGACTCAGCATCCAAGGTTTTTATTGAGATAGTTGTGTAGGCACTCTGCCTAGCATGTACCAAAATTCCAGATTTCTTGAAAGGAAGCAGGTGTTCAGCTAAACTACACTGTTGGTACAAACCAAAGACCCATTCTTATAATTATGGAGAGTTTTATATCGATATAGAGAAGGTAACTGTTTACTATCAAAATTCCAAGATGTCAGCCTTGGGCCAACTTTGCAAGTAGATCTTTCTAAGGATAGTAGGCTCATCTTCTCTACACAGGCCTCTATGTAGGAGAGATGCCAAGAGCCCTGACTGAGAACAAGTATTCCCCAGACATTGAAGACTTATCTAGAAACCTTCACAACGCTTTTTCAAGCAAAAGTGCAGTTGCAGCCGCACTGTCCTTGACCTCCTTAAGTTAGTGGATAATTATATAGCCTTGGGGATCTGCTTCCACTGATTAAGAAAAATCCAGCTGCATCACAAGCAGATGTGCTGCAAAATCTTTGTTTATCAGGGTGGCTACAAAGTGATGAGGCCTCCAGCAAAAACCAATGTAATTACCTGAAAATTGCATCTCACAAAAGAAATATCTGCAAATTTAATCTGGTTTTGTCAATGATTCATATTTGAATTGCAGCACTTTCTGTGATAAAATAGGACCGATATAAAATTTTTAGAGCAAAATCTAATCTCACTACTTATTCATTAGTTGACTTAAGTGAGCCACTCTGAGTCTCAGAATGTTGCTTGGTTTATTTGGGGAGCGGATCTGAAGACCACAGAGCTGAGGTATCACAGTCTTTAGATCTTGCCACATTCTTGTTAGTTCATACAGGCACCCTGTCTAAGTCTGTTGGTAGACAGTGTGGGAATGAGAGGATATAAAAGCAGAGGGAACATAAATGTGCTTGGGAGATCTCTATAATAAATCTGTATCTAAACTTCTTCATCTATAAAATGGATAGAGTAATATCTGCCTTACTGGCCTCATTGTGTTTTTGTAAAGGTCAAAAAAAAATGCCTAAAAACACTCATCAAAAGCATCATGTAAATATCAGGCATTTTATTATTAATTGTGATTGCCCTTCAGCCAAAAATATCTCGTAACATTTTCATTTTAGGTTTGATTATCATCCCTCCTGGTCAGATATAAATACTGGACCAGACATGTTGGGTTGGTTCTTTTCTTCTGTGCCTTACATTGTTTAGTCCAAAACATATAAATGGACTCAGTTTTTTGAGATAAATGCAAGTCCTAACCTCTGGTACCTGCGAATGTGACCTTATTTGGAAATAGGATCTTTGCAGATATAATCAAGTTAAGACAAGGTCACACTGGATTAGGGTGTGCCCTACATCCAACAACTGGTGTTCTTATAGGAGAAGGAAATTTGGAAACAGAGACTCAGAAAAGACACACAAAAACAATGTCATATGACAACAGAGGCAGAGACTGGAGTGACACATCTGCAAGCTGAAGAGTGGCAAGGATTTCCAGCAACAACTGAAGCAAAGCCAAGACAGAGAAGGAAGCCTAGAGCCTTCTGAGAGAACATAGCTCTCTTTAAAAACATCTTGATTTTTAAACCTCCAGCTTCCAAAACTGTGAAAGAATAAATTTCTGTTGTGTTAAGCCACTCAGTTTGTGGTCATTTATGACAGCAGCCCTAGTAAACCAACTCTTCATCCCAGCCCCACTACCATGTCACTCAGTAGTTTTGGCCAATTCACTCCATCAGGCCCAGGTATGCATACTATGGACCAGAGATGAGACAGAACATGAATTAGCCTTGAGTCCACATGTTAGGTAAATAGGACAGCAGGGCTGTTGCCACGCCTTAGGAATAGCCAAAAGAAGAATGTGCTCTCTAATGCACAGAAAACGTGGTTGCAGTGCCATATTCTCAGTGTCACGGATAAGAAAATCAAGGCTGAAGGGATGAAGTTCCTCAGCTCTGGATACCGTAAGTTAGTGGCAGAGCCAGAGGAGACAGGCCTCCCAAGTCTGGGCCCTCTCCATAGAAAGCAGGATGCTCTTTTAAGACTGGCCCACAACATCAGAAAGATACAAAGAATGAAGAGAGAAAAAAAACCTGTTAAGTATTCGGGCAAAGGAGCTTGCTGAAGGGTCATGAGGTGTGGGACCTTTGTAACAGCAGTAAGTCATCTGCCCAAGTCAGTGTCAGAAATAGAAGGAGGCAGACTTTTTCAGCGGTCTCATTGGTTGGTTCACTATGATTTAAGGCTAGACCCTGCTCTCCCATTAATTTTGAAGCCAACTCAGTTTGAAGGAATTTATGACCAAGCAGTACAAAGAGTGATTGGAGTTACAGCTTGGCCTGGCTGTGTTCAGGAGACAAGGGCAGAATGTTTCATTTTCCAGACTGCTGACTTTCTTTTAAACTCTCCTTCCCCGAAAACATAAATAAAGGTGAGACATTGAAAAATGATCTTGAGTTTTTTGGTGGATGAATCCTATTTAGAATTTAAAGTATAAAAGCTGAGCCATTTGAGAAAATAAAGAAAATAACCTAAGCCAACCTACGTGATGTCAAGGAGAGAGCTCTGACCCAGGGGACCAGAAGTTATGCTCTGCCCCCAACTCACTAAAGTGTTCTGGAAGTCCCAACCGAGGACTCTGCTTCATAATCAACACAACAAGAGCAGCACAGCAGAATAGTCTCCCACTGGGGCTCTGGAGCCACAATGTCTTTGAATTCAAGTCCTGACTGCAATGTTTATCCAGTTTGTGAGGTTAAGCAAATCACTCAACCTCTCCAGGACTCAGTTTTTGTTAATCTGTATAATGAGAGCAATAATACAATCTACTCCATGAGATTTATTAAAGAACAAAAGTTAGCATTTTTGATGTGCTGAGAACAGTTCCTGGCATAGTGTAAGTATTATATGTGCTTGTTTGATGAAATGAAGGTGTTGATCGAGTCACTCTGATGATTCTCTTCTGCTTCCACATTCAAAGTTGGCTTCAGAGAAAATACCTGGGGAGGAGAAGCGGGTGACAAGGCATTGAGACTATTGAGGTCAGGCATCTTGAGGCTAGATAACTTGAGAGAAAGAGCACTAAATTTGAATTGGAAGGCCTGTAACCTGATCCCTGCTTTGCCAAGAACAAACTGTTATGGTCCTAAGCACATTTCTATGTCTGATAAAATGGGAAAGATTTAATGAACTATATTCAAGCTTGCTTCTAACACTGCAGTTATATGATTTCAAAACTGGGCCAAAGTACACCAACCAATTTTCCAAGAGCATTAGGGGGATAGGGTGTGATTTGGATGCCTAAGACCTACCACTCACTTCCTTTCTCTGGGGTTCTGTTTTGTGGGAGTACAAATACAACCATCTAGAGCCAAGTGGAGAAATAAGTATTTTCTATATGTTATTACTGGTCATGTGCCTGCCCAGAACGCTAATGCAAGGTTTTGGCAAAAGCTGAATTAGAGACAAATGCACACTTATGGCAGAAGAAGGAATTCCTACTCCTTTTTCATAATCCAAATTTTGGTTCCCATGTGCTCATTTGTGCCTTCAGTAGAGGAAGATGGAGACAGCAAGGTCTGCAGAGCCCATATGAACTTACTTAGCCAATTGTTAGGTAAAGATGACTGAATAATGTCCCCCAGTGGATTGTGGACAGATGGACAGTGACTTCACTCATTAGTGAAATGCATCTCAATGACTGGCAGACACTGACCACTCAGATAAGCCAGTTTCCCTCCCATTGGAAAAAAACAAATAGAGGATTGGTAGGAGGATCACACAATGACCCCAGGTTTCTGCTAACATTCTTTTTTTTTTTTTTTTTTTTTTAGTTTTTTTTTTAATTGCATTTTAGGTTTTGGGGTACATGTGCAGAGCATGCAATACAGTTGCATAGGTTCTTTACTCAAGGGAGAGGAAGTTTGGACCTTATTTCTTAGCTCTCCTGTATAGGAGAGCTTGGTTCCTTGTCACAAAATAATGAATATTCCTATCACTACATGTAGTTTAAGGTAAATTAACTTGATTGTAGGCTTTACCTGATTACAGTAGTAATCTGTTTATTGATGAGCCTGTGGGCACTAGAGCCATGGCTTTAGACTTAATCAGATTTGAATTCTAACCCCAATTTACTTACTGGGAAAGCTACTCAACCTGTTTGTGCTGTCTCAGAGATTAAAAAATATGACGATAATAATACTCTCTGCTTCATGAGTATTTTGTGAAAATTTAATTCAATAGTAATAGTCTTTATTATAAAAAGCAGTTAACACAGTGCCTGAAACATGCAAGTGACATTGTTATAGTCATCATTATTGTGCCAGGCAGTCTCTCACAGACTAAAAATGCATCTGATTCACCTCCCTTTTTCATACATAAAAATGACTGATGATCCCTTATTTCATTATTTTACCACTTTAGGGATCTCTAATTATAAATCAAGCATTTTACTTTCTTTATATTTAAACCAGTATTTCCCTTCTAAAAAGAGATGCCTAATGTTTTAATTTAAGGCCTTTAAGAAAATTCTTAAATCCAGCAAGGGCAAACAGATTTTCAGGTTCTGCATATAAACCTTCATGTCTTTGAAGTAGTGACTGTGGCTGCTCTGGGCCAGCCCTTTCTTAGACAAAGGTCCAAACGTCTGTGGAAAAATGGGCCAATCTCTTGTAATAAAAATTGTAGATTATGTAGCAAGAGATGAAAAGTATTCCAGAATTCTCAGCTAGAGTATTTCACCCTAGAGATTTATACCAAAAAAGTGAAAAAGAAAAATATTTAAGGCCGGGCGCAGTGGTTCAAGCTTGTAATCCCAGCACTTTGGGAGGCCGAGGCAGGTGGATCACGAGGTCAAGAGATCGAGATCATCCCGGTCAACATGGTGAAACCCCGTCTCTACTAAAAATACAAAAAATTAGCTGGGCGTGGTGGCGCGTGCCTGTAATCCCGGCTACTCGGGAGGCTGAGGCAGGAGAATTGCCTGAACCCAGGAGACGGAGGTTGCAGTGAGCCAAGATTGCGCCATTGCACTCCAGCCTGGGTAACAAGAGCGAAACTCCATCTCAAAAAAAAAAAAAAAAAAAAAGAAAGAAAAAGAAAAAGAAAAATACTTAAATGCAGTACAAAGATTCTCCTATTACTCTGCGCCATATGAGTAGAAACTTAGAAGTAATTCAAATGTCTAGCAATACTAAATCAACGTGGCTACATGTTCATTAATAATCAAGACAACTGCAACGTAGTCAACTCTCCAAATTCTCCAGACTGTTTCCATTGCTGCCAGCCTAATTCATGCATTTATCTATTCAGCCTTTCCATCACCCAGGTATTTTTTAATGCTTACTACAGGTGTTTTTTTAATGATTGCTACGTAGCAGGTACTATGCTTGACATTGGGAATATGATGGTAAATAAAACATGGGCCCTACCCTAAAGATCTTAGTTTCTAATAAAGTAGCTAGGATATTAATTAAATAAGGAATTATAAGAAAGAATGGCAAGTGCTTTAATCCAGTAAATAATGACAAGTGAGTGGCTATGAGATTTTAACCTTGGCAATTTCGCTTCAGGTTTTGCCATTATGTTGTCAGTCACTTGGCCTGTGGTTAAGCAGCAAGGGAGGGAACTGGAGTTAACTCTGTACAACATGAAGTCTCCAGGATCTTCATGCTTGATCACTATGCTCAGTGTGCACACGCTTTGTTTTCGATGGCTGTGGAACAATATCGGGAGATACATAGTCAGCACTTGGATTCATACATCTTGTAGTGAGGGGATGGATATAGCCGGAGACATGGACTTAGGAGTCAACAATAAGAAGCTCACTCAGGGCAAGATGAAGAGAACCCTGCTGGGCGCGGTGGCACAGGCCTGTAATCCCAGCACTTTGGGAGGCCGAGGTGGGTGGATCACGAGGTCAAGAGATCGAGACCATCCTGGCCAACATGGTGAAACCTCGTCTCTACTAAAAAGTAGAAAAAATTAGCAGGGCATGGTGGCATGTGCCTGTAGTCCCAGCTACTTGGGAGGCTGAGGCAGGAGCATTGCTTGAAACCGGAAAACGGAAATTGCAGTGAGCCGGGATCGCACAACTGCACTCCAGCCTGGAGATAGAGCAAGACTTTGTCTCAAAAAAAAAAAAAAAAAAAAAGAGGCCGGGCGCGGTGGCTCACGCCTGTAATCCCAGCACTTTGGGAGGCCGAGGCGGGTGGATCACGAGGTCAAGATATCGAGACCATCCAGGTCAACGTGGTGAAACCCCATCTCTACTAAAAATACAAAAAATTAGCTGGGCATGGTGGCACGTGCCTGTAATCCCAGCTACTCAGGAGGCTGAGGCAGGAGAATTGCCTGAACCCAGGAGGCGGAGGTTGCGGTGAGCCGAGATTGCACCATTGCATTCCAGCCTGGGTAACGAGCAAAAATCCATCTCAAAAAAAAAAAAAAAGATGAAGAGAACCCAAAGCAGAATTCTGGCACATCAATCTTTAACTAATAAGGCGATGGAATGAGGGTGGGAGGAGAGAGACCGAAGAGGGGGGGAAAAAAAACAGAAGAAGAAAGAGGAGGTCCCTCCTCCTCTTTAAATTACCATATAAAAAGAAATTTTGGACAGAGTTAAAAAGCATCTGAAATAATTATTATTAATAGCAAGTAAATTTTTGGAAATTTCATTATATATCGCTACTTTTCCACTTTGCTCTGGTAAAAATGTAAGACAAGTTGCAAATAACTATGAACTGTCTAAGATTTATTCTATTTACAAGAGAACAAGTTAGCCTGGTGCAGCTCCGATAATGCTGACAAAAGACATGAGTCTCTTGGGTCAAAGACCAAGGACTTTATTACTCACAGTAATAGCAATACTCAAACTATAAGTATTTCCTTGAGTCAAATTCCTTAAGTCCCAATTCCCACTGCATGGCAAAAAATAGGGTCAGGTGACACCTGTATCTGAGGTAAGTTGGGGGAGGAGCCCTGAAGTAGAAGACCTGAGTCTTTATTAATGGGCAGTAAGCATGTTTACCTTTTGCTCTGGAGAAAAGTAATGATTATCTCCCAAAGCTGTAATCAGACCTTCTCTTGACTTCCAAAGGAGTTACCCTCTCTATCTTCTATAGAAGATAATAGAGACTTCCACTTTCTTGTCTGAAATATAATGGGCTAAAAAGTTGTCACTTAGTCCACGCAATGGAAAATAAGTGAAAAATAAAACTGAAAATCAACAACTATTCTTAGATCCACCAGGAAATTGAGATCGCAGGGCAAACTATAGCACCGAAAATTTGAGGGACAGACAGATACAGAGAATCACAGAGTCCTAGAGCTGAAAGCCAGGAACAGAAGCCCTCTGTTAGGGCAGTATCATTGTAGAAAAAGATAAACTATAATTGATGAACTGCTGGAGACTCAAAGAGGGCAAACTTGCAAGCTGAAACATTAAGTGGAGCCAGTATCAAGATGACCCCCACAGTTTCCTGAGTTTCAACTCCCAGAGAAAAATGCCCTATGCTTCTCATATAGGGAAAAGAGAAATAACTATTTTGAAATATATCCAGAATATTCTGTTCTCCTTAAGAAAAATAAATAAATAATCTCCCTAAGAGAAACTATTTTTGCAGAGTCTAAGCACCTTGGATTTTACCTGAACCTAGAAAATACCCAATTCCAGCTTCCTTCCAGCTTCCTACATCATATAGTAGGAGGGGGACAGAGAAGCACTTGTGAAGGTCGTAGCCCAGGGGCAAAGCTCAAAGATCTAGTAATAGGACTATACAATGCTTCCTCTCTCCTTCACCCTACCACCCATCAACAGGGCTCCTGTGTAACAGGGAATCATAACTGAAAGAACTGCAAGTCTCAGATCTTATTTAAGAAGCCTTTAGGGAAAATCAAATATAATAGGGGAGATAAAATGAGGCCAGCAGAGATTTTAGTGACTGACACTTGTAGCTATAGCAAATGGTAAGCACAGCCTAATTCCTAGCTGGATAAGTATAACTTTATACTAAAGGCCTATTTACCTCAGCGTCTTTTACCTAGTACATCATGTTCAACTTTTGACAAAATATTTAAGGCATACCGAAAGGCAAAGTACACAGTTTGAAGAGACAGAGCAAGAATCAGAAATAGCAGAGAATCTGAAATTATTAGATCAGAAATTTCAAATAACTATGATTAATACATTGAGAGATATAATAGAAAAAGTAGACACCATGCAATAACAGATGACTAATGTAAGCAGAGAGATGGAAACTAAGAAAAAAATAACAACTGAATTTCACAAATCAGAAACTCAAACACAAAAATGAAGAAAACTTCTAATGGATTTATCAATAAATAGGACACAAGCAATAAAAGAATCAGCGGGTTTGAAGAAATGTCAAGACAAACTTCCCAAACTTAAAAGCAAGGGGAAAAGAATTTTTTAAAATAGATCAGAACCTTCAAGAACTGTGGGACAATTAAAAAAGATGTAACTATGGTGGCTCATGCCTGTAATCCTAGAACTTTGGGAGGCCAAGGCAGGCAGATCACGAGGTCAAGAGATCGAGACCATCCTGGCCAACATGGTGAAACCTCATCTCTACTAAAAATACAAAAATTAGCTGGGCGTGGTGGCATGCACCTGTAGTCCCAGCTACTCGGGAGGCTGAGGCAGGAGAATTGATTGAACCCAGGAGGTGGAGATTGCAGTGAGCCGAGATTGTGCCACTGCACTCCAGCCTGGCGCCTGGCAACAGAGCAAGACTCTGTCTCAAAACAATCAAACAAAAAAGAAGTAACTATTATATGTATAATGGGAATACCAGGAGTAGAAAAAAAAATAAAGAAACAGAAGAAATATTTGAATTCTTCAAATATGAGAATTTTCCAAAGTTAATGACAGATACCAAACCACAGATTCAGGAAGCTCAGAGACCACCAAGAAAGACAAATACTGCCCCCCAAAAAATCTTCATTTAGATATAAAATATTCAGACTGATAAAAATTAAACACAAAGATAAAATTCTGAAAGAAACAGGGTGTTGAACACCTTACTTGAGAATAATGATAAAAATTATATTAGAATTCTCATCAGAAGCAATTTAGTACAAATAGAATATAGTGAAATATTAAAGTGGTGAAAGAAAAAAACCTACCAACATAGAAATTCTGTCTCCAGAAAATTATCCTTCAAAAGTAAAATAGAAATCAAGACTTTCTCAGACAATAGCTGAATGTGGTGCCAGTAGATATAACTTGTTGGAAATGTCAGAAGATCTTCAGGGAGAAGGAAAATTACGTAGATCAGAAATTCAGATGAACATAAAGAAAGGGAGCGTGTTAGAGAAGGAATAAGGGAAGGCAAATTCAAACCTTTTAATTTTCATACTCTTAGCAGATCTAACAGGTGACCTTTGTTCAAAATCATCACAGCAAAAATGTTTTCAGAGATTATACTTTATGAATAAGTAAAATTAATGACAGCAATGTTATAAGGAACAGGGAGGACATATTGGGAACATGCTTTTATGGGGCACTTGTACTACCCATGAAGCAGTACAGCGATATTTGAAAGTAGACTTGGATTTGTTGTAAATGTTATGATTGCAAACTCTGGGGCAAGCAATAAAAAATGTTTGAAAAGAAGCGTAATTGATAGTCCAAGAAAGAAGGAAAACTGAATCTTATAAAATGCTGAAGTAAAACCAAAGAAGGCAGTGAAACAGTGAAAGAGAAAAAGAAATAAAGCAAAAAAAAAAAAAAAAAAAAAAGAACCATAGCAAATAGAAAATAATAACAAATCCAAATAGAAATTATTCTAATTGTATCAGTAGTCATTTTAAGTGTTAATGATCTAAATACATCATTAAAATATAGACTGTCAGAGATGATTGAAAAATAAGACCAAGCTATATGTTGTCTAGAAGAAACCCAATTTAAATACAAAGACATAGAGGGAGTAAGATATATTATGCTAACACTAATAAAAAGAAAATTAAAGTAGCTATATTAATTTCTGACAAACCTGACATCAGAGCAAGGAAAATTACCATTGATAAAGGGAAGCATTACATGACTAAGGAGTCAGAAGACATAACAATCCTTAACGTGTATGTGTCTAACTATAGATCATCAAAATACATGAGGCAAAACTGATAGAACTTCAAGGAGAAATAGATCAATCCACTATTATAGCTGGAGACTTTAACAGCCTTGTACCATTAATGGACAGATTCAGCAGCCAAAACAATCAGAAAGGATGTAGTTTAACTGAACAGCACCATCAATCCACAGGATCTTATTGACATTTACAAAACACTTGATGAAACAACAGCAGAATACACATTCTTCTCAAGCTCATACAGAACATTCACCAAGATGGGCTACATTCAGAGTCATAAAACACAGACCAACAATTTAAAAGAATAGAAATCATATAATTTCTGCTCTCAGACAAAAATGGACTTTACAGAAATCAGTAACAGAAAGATAGCTTAAAAAAATTCCCAAATACTTCAAGATAAAACACACTTCTATATGACATAAGGGTCAAAAAATAAGTCTTTGGAGAAATTTTTTTATTTTTTGACCTAATACAAATGAAAATACAATTTCTTGTAATATGTGGGATGCAATGAGAACAGTGCCTAGAGGAAATTTATAGCATTGAATGGATATATTAAAAAAGAAAAGATACCTAAAATCAATAACCTAAGAAATTAAAAAACAAAAAGAGCAAATTGCATCCAAAGTAAAAAGAAGGGGCCAGGCCTGGTGGCTCATGCCTGTAATGCTAGCAATTTGCAAGGTTGAGGAAGGAAGATTGTTGAGGCCTCAGACTTCAAGACCAACCTGGGTGAGATCCTATCTGTACAAAAAAATAAAAAATAAAAAGGGATCAAATAAATATTAAAAATTATAGCAGAAATCAATGAAATTGAAAACAGGAAATCATTAAAAATTTTAAAAACCAAAAGCTGATTCTTGGAAAAGATCAATAAAATTGATAAACCACTAGCCAAGAAAGCTAAGAAAACAAAAGAAAGAAGATACGAATTATTAACATCAGAAATGAAAGAGAGATCTCCCTATAATGTTGAGAAAATTGAATAAATAATAAGGAAATTATTTTTTTAAAATCTATACCCAAATTTGATAACTTATATAAAATGGACCTATTCTTTGAAAGACAATATCTACCAAAACTCCAAGAGAAATAGAGAATCTGAATAGCCCTATAGCTATTAAAAATGAGTTGATAATTAATAATCTTTCAAAAGAGAAAATACCAGGCCCAAATGGGTTGACTGTCAAATTTTATCAAACCTTTAAGGAAGACTTTGTGCCAATTTCTGCAATCGTTTCCAAAGACAGAAGCAGAGAATACTTTCTAACTCATTCTGTAAGTCCAGCATTACTCTAATACCAAATCCAGACAAAGACATTACAAGGAAAGAAAACTACAGACTCATAAGCATAGGTGCAAAAGTCCTCAACAAAACATTGACAAATAAAATTCAACTATATATCTATATCTATATATCTATCTATGTATATAATGATATTTACATATAATTTTTAAATAGTGTATATTTTAAAATTATACACTATGCCTAAATAAAATTTATTCCAGATATACACGACTGGTTTTAGCATAAAAAATCAATTAATGTAATCCATCACATCAATTAGTTAAAAAAGAAAAATCATAGGATCATATCAAAAGATGCAGAAAAAGCATTTGACAAAATCCAACACCAATCCATAACAAAAGCTGTTGACAAATCAGGAATAAAGGGAAATTTCCTCAACTTGATAAAGAACATCTACAAAAAAATCTACATCTAACCTTATACTTAAGGGTGAGAAACTAGATGCTTTCCACTAAGCTCTTTAAGAAGGTAAATCACTGATATTTAATATCATACTGGAAGCAATAGTTAGCAGGGTAAAATAAGAAAAATGAGATTTAAAAGTATACAGATTAGGAAGGAAGATGCAAAATTGTCTTTGGGTATTTATGACATGATTGCTTATTTGGAAAATCTAAAAAAATTAACAACAATCATAAATTTCTGTAACTAATAAGCAATGATAAAGTGGTTCCAGGATATGAGGTTAATATACCAAAGTCAATTTTTTCCTATATGCCAACAAAGAACAGTAGAAGTTTAAGATTGAAAACACAATATCATTTTATGTTAGCATTGAAAAATAAAATACTTAGGTACAAATCTAACAAAATATATACAAGAACATTATCAGGAAAACTACAAACCTCTGATAAAAGTAACCAATGATCTAAATAAATGGAGAGTAAGTCCATGTTCATGGATAGGAAGACTCAATACTGTTAAGATGTCTGTTTCTCCAAGTTGATTTATAAATTTAATGTAATGTCAATTAAAATCCCAGCAAGTTATTTTGTGAATATCAACAAACTGATTCTAAAGTATATATGGAAATATAGAAGACCCCAAGTAGCCAGCATCACATTGAAGGAGATAAACCAAGTCAGAGGATAGACACTGCTCAACTTCAAAGCTTACTATAAAGCTGGAGTAATCAAAACAGTGTGCTACACCTACCCATTAGTTTAAATGAAACATTGATTGGCCATTATTAATACCCAATTTTTTTCAAAATAAAGCAATATTTCCATTTACTCTCCCTCTTTCTCTTCCTCTTTCTTCCTCTCCTTTACTTATTTTTTTTTCTTTCCTTCTCTCAAAAAAAAAAAAAAAACAGTGTGCTATTGGTGAAAAAAAGCAGACAAATAGATCAGTGGAACAGAATGGAGATCTCAAAAATAGATCTGCAGAAATATAATCAACTGATCTCTTCAAAGAAGCAAAGGTGATGTAATGGAGAGAGGCAAGTCTTTTCACAAAATGCTGCTGAAACAACTGCACATGTACATGTAAATAAAATACAATAAATCTAGACACTGACATTATACCTTTAACAAAAATTAATTCCAAATGAATCATAATGCTAAATGTAAAATATACTATAAATCGCCTCAAAGATAACATAGGTGAAATGTATGTGACCTTGGATTTGGCAATGACTTTTTAGATAAAGCCCCCAAAAGCATGATTTGTGAAAGAAATAATTGATAAGTGGGGCTTCATTGAAATTGAAGAATTTTGCTTGTGAGACAGACATTGTGGATGCAAAAACAAATCATATGCTAGTAAAATATGTTTGCAACTCACATATCTGATAAAGGACTGATATCCAAAATAAACAAATAACTCCTAAATGTCAACAATAAGAAAACAACCCAATTAAAATATGGGGAAAAGATCTGAACAGACATCTCACCAAAAGAAATACTGATGGCAAATAAGCATATGAAAAGATGGTCACTATCATTTGCCATTGGAGAATTACAAATTAAGACAACAGTAAGATACCACTACATACCTATTAGAATGGCCCAATCTGAAACTATACCAGATATTATGCAAAAGAGGAAAGAAACTACCCATATTAGGACTATTTGGTCTCTATTGACAGAAACCCATGTCAGATAGATAAAGTGCAATTGAAATATACTGGTTGAAATGGCTGGAAAGAATATCTAGGTAGCTTGTGAAATACAAGAGTGACTCTCAGAAACAAGAGCCTTATTTTGCAAGACCTTCTTGTTCTTCCCTCATTTTCTTATTTCTATTTGTCCCAGCATATCTTTTCCTATTTGAAGTCTCCAATGAGTACTCCCAAATAATGGGAACTTTCTTCCTAAGATTCTGAACAAATAAAGAATCAAAACAAACAAGCAAAGAAAAAATTTAAAAGTCCTGATATTGACCCAAATACCATTTTTGTTATTGAGAAAGGCTAAGTGACAGATGACAGGATGTTGCTTAATATGGAAGGCAAATGGGATTGTTAATTTCAGAATTAGGTAGATTTACTTACCCAGATGACACTGGGTGGGCTATTTTGTCTCCTGCATGCAGCTGGTTTCCAAGAGGAAGAAGAGCAGGAAAAAAGGAAGTAGCTTGGCTGGAGGAGCAAAGCTCAATGTGGGGTCTCATGTACCTAGGTTGTCTTCCCACACCTCCCAGGTCAGATGTAGTTCAGCTTCCCTGAGACTGAGTGCATGAGGGTGAAATGCCAAGAGTGTTTTTGAAAAATTTCTTCCTCATAGCAACCATAGGGGTAGAGACAAGAACCTTTCCCTCTAACACATTTACAGTCCCATTTTCTCTATGTGGTGAAAGTGCTACCAGCAGCTTTAGACTTTTTTCCTCATACCTTGACACCTTCAGGAAAATGAAAACATCTTTATCTCAATATCCTTATAACAATTCTACAAAATAGATCTGATTGACCTTGCATAGGCCACCTGCCAATCCCTACTACAATTAATACATCCAAGAGAACGAGACCTAGTGGTTGGCTATGCCTGAATCGGCACCCATCCCTGAATTTGGGGGAGCAGGGCCTATTTCTATATGAAAACTTGCTGAAGAATCTGCAATGCTCACCATTTTGAATAGTAGATTCGGAAATATACAAATATTGTTACATCTGACCTCTAAATCCACCTGTGATAGGCTAAAAGTAAAGGCAATAGTACCTGTAATTTAGATTGAATGGTCTGGCACACTGTAGGTGCTCAATAAATATTTTATGAATGCATACATAAATGAGAGAAAAAGTCCAACCCCGTGAGATTGACACTACTGACCCCTACTTTACAAAGAAAACTAGGATCAAAGAGATTTAAAAACTTGTTCAAATTTGCAAAGATAGAAAATGGAGGACCCAGGCTTCATAGCAAGGCACACTGTCTGGAGGATTACTGTTTGTCAGGACCAGAATTGACAAGGTAGTCAATGCTCATTCATAGTCTCCATGTTATCGCTGAGTTGCCTTTTCTCTTTCACTCCATACACTGAAGTTCCTACAAAGAAAACTTCTGCCAGGTGCAGTGGTTCACATCTGTAATCCGAGCACTTTGGGAAGCTGATGCAGGTGGATCACCTGAGGTCAGGAGTTTGAGACCAGCCTGGCCAACATGGCCCATCTCTACTAAAAATGCAAAAATTAGCTGTGCTTGGTGGCAGGTGCCTGTAATCTCAGCTACTCGGGAGACTGAGGTTGGAGAATCACTTGAACCTGGGAGGTGGAGGTTGCAGTGAGCTGAGATCACGCCATTGCACTCTAGTCTGGGGGACAAGAGCAAGGCTTTGTCTCAAAAAATATAAAAATAAAAGAAAGAAAAAGAAAACTTCTACTCTGGATCCTAACTGGCCCCCCAAGTGATTTCTCAAATCTTAAGATTCGGATCTAACAGGAATTGAGTGGGACTCAGAAATCTGCAGTTTGGCCTCCGCTATAAAGTGGGAGTTCATGCAGAGGTCTGCAAAGCCACCATCTGGTCACCACAACTTTCAGTGGCCTCATCTTTAATTATTCCACCTTCCAAATCTTGCCTAAGTTCATCTCATTGATAAAGTCTACCCAGAACTACACAAGAAAGATAGCTGGGTGGTGCATTGAAAACAGATAAGCTAATCCCCTCCCCTCCACACAAACACCTCTGTATCCAGTTTCAGAGCACATACGGGTGGTCTGCACCCATTCATGGATGACCACTGATTAGAATTCTTCAAAATTAGGTAGACATTGCTGGACAAAAGAAAACATTCCAAGTGTGGAGAAAAGGCTTGGAGAGAGCCATTGCCTTCACTGTATATGAATGCTTCAATTCCAGCTATAACACTCCCGCCAACTGGTAGTTCAGAAGCTTCTTAAAAACCTTGAGGTATGAGCAATGTGCTTCCCTGATTGTGTAGACCATTTATATTGGCCCTAAAGCCATCTGACTGTAGCTTCTACCTGCCATCTAATTTGTGCTTCATCCTAAAGCACAAATACATTAAACCTAAGCATTATTCCAAACGGTGGCCCTGCAAATATTTGAAGGCACTTGTCATATTCCCTGAAGGCTTCTGTTTTCCAGGCTATTACCAACTGCAAGCATCACTCATTTAACATGGTTCTCCCTTGACCAGCTCAGTCTCCATGTATTTACCCAACAAATGTTTATCAGGTATCTTTGATTGGAGGAAACCAAATACTTTCCAGAGAAAGAATTAGACAATCTGGTTTCCAGTACTCACTCTGAGGCTTAGCTCTAGATGACCTTGGGGAAATTTATCTCATTAACACCATCAGAGGGTCTTGTTAGAATCTCTTTATTCCATTCTATGGCACCATGCATCTCTTCCATCTAGAGCTCTTTCTTCTTTCCCCATGGTCAATAAATCATTGTTTTCTTCCCTGTCTTTCTGATCCCTCTGGCTGTCTATTCCTTTTTGCATGTTGTTTATGCTTCACAAATTCTTTATGGTTTTGGTGTTTTGTCTCCTTATATCTCTCTCAGTCTCCTTTTCTGCCTGCCTGTGTCTTTCTCTCCTTGAAGAACAGTGAATACACAAAGGTTTGAGGGAGGAAAATAATTGCAATCAGGACAGGTCATCTCAGGGTGAAATTCTCAGCAGCCAATGGCAGTTTTCTGCCAACCAAATTCAGCCTTGTTAATTTGCTCTATCCATCCAGATTCCCAAACCATAGCCTTTTCCTCCAAACTAGCAGGCAATCTAAGACCTTTGAGGCCAGGGATACTGGAAAAGTTACTGTGCCAAGAGCTAATGGCCTATGAAATGAAAATGCTCAGCCCACCTCTCCACATGGTCACCTCACAGTGGGAACCTGCAGCTGGCCCAGGCCAATGCTGGGGGAAAGCAGGAGGAGACTTTTCCCAGATCTGAGTCAACAGACAAGACCAAGGAAGTCTGCCAAATGCAAATAGCACAGGCCAAGATTTTTCTCACTTGTGTCATCCAACCCTCCATATATGCCCATAGCATGAGGTTCAAAAGGCCCCAAAGAGTCCGTGGATGTGAGTTTAATTCACAGCTTTGCCACTAATTGACCATGACCTTGGGTAGGTCACTTCCCCTCTCTGGGTCATCATGTTTTCATCTATAAAGGGAGAAGCACAGACTCATCATCTACTTCTAGTGTTGATGTAATTGCTAGGTTGTTGTAAAGGGATTTGGGAAAGCACAGACTCATCATCTACTTCTCGTGTTGATGTAATTGCCAGGTTGTTGTAAAAGGGATTTGGGAAAGCCAATTTTGTTTTCATGTAATTTTGATATCTGCTGCCTATCCATCAACATTTATAGTGCTTTCCATAAGATTGAAAAAAAAATCAGGGGAAGTAAAGTTATGAGAAAAATGTGTATTTCCCCTATTCTATTTTTTTTTTTGAAACAGAGTTTCACTCTTGTTACCCAGGCTGGAGTGCAATGGCGCCATCTCAGCTCACCACAACCTCCGCCTCCTGGGTTAAGGCAATTCTCCTGCCTCAGCCTCCTGAGTAGCTGGGATTACAGGCACGTGCCACCATGCCCAGCTAATTTTTGTATTTTCAGTAGAGATGGGGTTTCACCGTGTTGACCAGGATGGCCTCGATCTCTTAACCTCGTGATCCGCCCACCTCAGCCTCCCATATTTCCCCTATTCTTACAAAGAAATCTAAGCAGTTACAAGGGAGCCGGAGACTTTACACTCCCTCTGTGAGCTATGCGGATATCTGATCTGTAGGGGCTGTCCTCAAAACCCTATGTTTTCTCAGTAAACTAAATGCTCAGTATACTAAATGTACCACTCATGGTATTCGGCCCTTCTGCCTCAAACTACTGGTCCATGTGCAATTCCCTCCTCAGGGAAAGAGCACTACCAGAGTCTTGGCTCCGAGGAGTATGACTAATCCAAGAAGGAAATCTGACCCAAAATGTCCCGTCAATAGCCTGGTTAGTGATCCCTGAAGTAGCCTGGAGCAAAAACCTGAAGGAGAGGAAGAGTAACCAGCAAAGCCAATTACACATGTCTCCTCTGCAATTTGCTATGGAGGCGAGTGAGAATATTGGCCAGCAAGTGAGAGAATGGGGCAGAGACACGGAAAGAAATGGAGGTGCCTAGAGACTATCGAATTAATGAGAAAGACAGAGAATAGCAATCTCTGCACCCAGGATGCTCCTGGCAGCATCCCAGGTCAACAGCATTCCGATATGCAGTAATCCTTATCATAACCTTTCTTTCTTAAGGCCTCTTGAAGATAGCTGACCACCTGTGGGTGACTGGGAAAATAGCCTTCTGGTAGAATGTGATTTGATGCTCATCCTTCAAGACCTTGTAGCACCACACCTGTGTTACTTAAATGGACTCCCAAGATTCCAGGATAGATGAGACAGAAACACTGACTTCTCATCTATTTAAGCTAGTTTGAGTTGAGATTCTGTTGTATGTAAATAATACTCTTTGACTCCCAGAACCTCTGCTTTCCAGATTTGTAATCTGAAAGAAATGAAGTCAGATAATCATCTGTATCAGGGAAATGATAGTAGGTGGGAGAGCTCTTGTGAAGAATGAGTGCTGTACACAGCTCAGGGCCTGGCATGGAGCTCGCAGTCCATAGCACATGCACGTACTATTATGCATTCCAAATTTTTACTATTGATACAGAAGGTAGGCAAGAAAGTGCTGGGAAGAGAAGGGTGTGGTCGCTGACAAGGGCTCCACCCCTGGTCTGTACCCATGGACCTAGATGAGGACAGGCACTCCTGCCTTGGCACCCAACTGTTGCATTTGCCAAGATCACCCTGGTCTGCCACATCCCCATTCTGTGCCTATAAAATCCCAAGACCCTAACAGGCAGACACACAAGTGGCTGGGCATTGAGAGAAACACATCAGCAGAGGAACACACAAGTCGCTGGATGTCAAGAAGACATGGAGAGCACACTGGCAGATGCCAGCAGGCCATCAACCGGAGGAACGACGTAGAGTTTGGCTGAGACAGTCAGAGGAGAGCCCAGGAGCCTGTGTGGTCTGACTCCAGGGGAAACCATCTCCCTTCTGGCTCCCCCATCTGCTGAGAGCTACTTACACTCAATAAAACCTTGCACTCATTCTTCAAACGAATGTGTGATCCGATTCTTTCGGTACACCAAGATAAAAACACTGGGATAAAGAAAGCTCTCTGTCCTTAAGATAAGGCAGGGGTTTAACTGAGCTAACACAAGCTGCCTACAGATGGCTTACCTGAAATAGCACTCTGTAACACACTCCCACTGGAGCTTCAGCTATAAACATTCACCCATGGACACTGTTGTGGGGTCGGAGCCCCACAACCTGCCCATCTGCAGGCTTCCCATAGAGGTTTGAGCGGTGGAGCACTGAAGAAGTGAGCCACACTCCCATTGCATGCTCTGAGAGGGGGACAAAGGAACCTTTCCAGTCTCACTGTTACATATAATATTGATATAAATTTGGGGACAAATAGCTGTTTTCCATTCTTTTATATTATTGAACATTTAGGTTTTTTCCATTTTTGCCTAAAGCTATAAAACTACAATAATGGTCTCCTCAATCAAGACAAGGATTATCATTTCTATTTAAATATGAAGTTAAATACATTGCAAAAGGTAGGATATTGTAGTGGGTTATGTAACGGTTATGTTGCTTAAGTGCTCAGTTGCCTTTCTCCTGTGGTGGTATCCTGATTTTCCTAAAAAGAGCTACCCTCTTCCCAAACCTCAGTTTCTGTCTTTGGTACCTGTGGTGGTGACATGACTTAGGCCTGGCCAATCAGAACATTAGATGCACCTGCCTTAGTCATCAGTCTAGAAATAATGATGTGACCCATCCATAGTCAATCAGATCATCAATGCTGGGATTTATGAGAGAGAGGCTACATCTCTCTCATTTGTATAAACATATTGCATGTTATATATGTAAATGATGTACATATACACCATTGAATACTGCATGGTCATAAAAAAAGAATTAGATTGTGTCCTTTGCAACCACAGGAATGCAGCTGGAGGCCATAATCCTAAGCAAATTAACATAAAAAAATAGTGAATGTTCTCACATTGGAGCTAAACATTGACTACACTTGGACACAAAGATAGGAACAACAGACACTGAGGCCTGCTTGAGCAGGGAGGGTGGGAGGGGAGCATGGGTTGGAAGGCTACCTATTAGATACCATGCTTCCTGCCTTGGTGATGGAATCATTCATACACCACGCCTCCACAGCACACAATATACCCATGTAACAAACTTCCACATGTACCTCCTTAACCTAAAATGCATGTAGAAAAGAGGGAAAAAAGAGTTTCTCCATTTATAAAATACAGACAACTGAATCTACTTCTTCCAGATTACAGCAAGAAGCAAATGATATAACGTACGTGAACATACATAGTAAACCCTAACACCACTGTGTAAGTGAGAGTGATTAAAATGGTGATGATTTCTCTAGGCCAGATTTTTCCAAGGTACTAAAGGTGGCTCTTGACATCCCCTAATTAGTCCCTGTGTGCCATATAGGCAGTAAAGGACACAATACAAGATATGGGATGTGGCTCTAGACCAGGCAGTCTAGTCTTAGAGAGAGTCCTCACTTCTCCCGTGCCAGTTCAGCAAATCTGCTCTACACTTGGCCCAGATGCCAAGATTCTTGCCTCTCAGCTCTCATCAGAGCTTCATGCACACTCAGATTTTGTTCCTGTGACTGCTGCAGCTGCTCCCCAAAGATCATCTTAAAATATCATCTGGGCTAAGCAGGAGGGCAGCTTTGCACCTGCTTTCTGCCTCAATTGAGGGTCAAGGACAGTTAAACTTGAAAAGACCTTAGATTCTCTATTCTTGCCCGAACTTTAGTTTGCTCTTTCTCAGAAGTTATTCAGTAACTGAAACCAAAAATCCGACCTTCCCCTCTCTTTCCTTATGTATCTACCTCTTGACTATCAGCAAGTTCTGTTGGCATTACCTACAGATTGTCTCTTAATATAATTGCTTGTTTCAGACTCCCTGTAACCTTGAAAATGATAGAACTTCAGCACTTCTAAGAAGCCATTACTTACATCCAGTAAAGCAGGTAGAAAAACGCTGATCTCATTCTCATTCTCAGTTGCAGAAATGAATGATCATCTTGAAGGATGATCATCTTGAGTTTGAGCTTCCACACTTAGTCATTTATTTCTCTTTTCTTAAGTCTAACTTAAGTTGGAACATTTAATTGCCTTCTAGCAAAACCTTGGCTTAGGTCATGGATCACAAAGAGTAGTCAGAAATCACTAATACTGGCTCAGTAACTACTGGCTTCTGATGAATCTAGCAAAGATTTCACAAGCTCTCCCCACCCCTACAAACCTGTCACTATCTCTCCCCAAGTCACAGAGAAGCTAGAAGATACCTTCAATAGCAAAGCACCAGAGTTCTAAATTACCAAGTTAACTTCATTTTTTTCTTTTGGAGATGAATGTTAACCTTTGCCTTCCTAGAGTAGAATAAGATACTAAGTCCAAAGGCAGACAGAGTGGGCTTTGAATTTTAACTGCACCCCTGTCTAGCTGAGTGGGCTTGAAAGAGTCAATTTCCTTCTCAGGAATCATCTGTGAAAGAAGGATTAATGGAGGACACAAAGGAAGAAATAAGACAAACCACTTGTAAAGGCATTCAACGTAGTCCTTGGCACATAGGGTGTACTTTGTTAATGTGTCTTCCTTCACTTCCAGCTCCAGTATCAAGTCCTCCTTTCAAAATCCAAGCATAAGCCCACCAGATATGTGGTCGGGTATAACAGGAGAGCTCTTCCATTCCTAAGACAGCTTTACTATTATTGTGGTTGGGACTTCCTGTCATCTAAGGCTATTAATCAGTAATGTGAGAACCATATAGCTCAGAAACCAAGCTGCTTGAATTCTACATTCATTTTGGCACTAACTTGCTATATAAACTATGACAAGTAACACAATCTCTCCATACCTCAGTTACCCCATCAGCAATAATGATACAACCATCCACATACAATTGTTGTGAGGAACCCAGTGAATTATGTGCAAGAGGCTTAGAATGGTGCCCAGAACGTAGGAACACCCATACATGAGTGAGTTAAGATATGGGACACCTTTGCTCCATGAAGGTCTGCTTTACTGAAATGCTCTTACCAGTTCGTGTTTTCCATCTTTTACTGGGAGGATAACTACCCTTCCATAGCCCAGGGATATCAGCACACACTTGGGGAAAGGCAAGTTCTCCCAGGGGGTGGAGTTTAATGATCCAAAAGACAGTTGGTCTAGAATTGAAAGTCAACCCTTCAATGGATAGGAGGAATGCCTTCGACTTTCTTGACCATGGATTTCAAGGTTTCTATAAGTCTGAGCTGTGCTCATGGATTATGTGCTTAGCTCCAGCTTGTCCAGCTCCCAGCCCACAGGCCACATGCAACACAGAATGGTTTCAAATGTGGCCCAACACAAATTCTGAAACTTTCTTAAAGACATTATGATATTGTGTGTGTGTGTGTGCGCGCGTGTGTGTCTGCATGCGTGTGTGTGTGCATGTGTGCACGTGCTCATCAGCTATCATTAGTGTTACTATAATTTACGTGTGGCCCAAGGCAACTCTTCTTCTTCCAATGTGGTCCAGGGAATTCAAAAGATTGGACAACTGTGGCTTAGCTGGTACCCACCACAAAGAATAGGTGTGGGGCATGAAGGGGTTGGGGCCTCCAAATCTGAGATGGCACGCCACATATTGTAATTCAGGTTACCTAGCTTTGTGCTGATCTATGCATATATCCCTCTCAATATTTTTAAGTTAGCCATAGTATGTGGGTTTTGTCTTCTATGCAAACTTCACTCTGCAGTAAAAGCTGCTTTATTAGCAGAAGACTGAAAAGCCTGATGTAGCATATGGATTCACCAGAAAATGTGGCCATGTTTGATTCACTTCATCTGCCACATATTAAAGACTGGACAGTGGAGATATATGGGCCCACAGGTCTCGTACTCCCTTGATCTGTCCATTCCTGTTTCAGTCCTGTCTTGACTCAGGTTGCTCCATCAGAAGCAAAGAAATAGCCAGACACAAATAACCCACTGGACTCAACATGACAATAGAGGCCTGTCTCTCCATAAAATAATGGTCTTATCTTACCATGCTTTTCAAATTAATCTTCTCAAAATATTTATGGTGTGTAAAGTCACTAGGTATGTTGAGTAACTGATGGCTTTTCTCCACCTCGGCTTCCATATGTACCTCGTATTCCATGACCTGTGCCATTCAAACAAAAATACACAGGGAGGCCAGGCACAGTGGCTCAGGCCTGTAATCCCAGCACTTTGAGAGGCTGAGGCTGGTGGATCACCTGAGTCAAGAGTTTAACACCAGCATGGCCAATATGACAATATCCTGTCTCTACTAAAAATACAAAAATTAGCTAGATGTGGTGCCCATGCCTATAATCCCAGCTACTTGGGAGGCTGAGGCAGGAGAATTGCTTGAACCTGGGAGGCAAAAGTTGCAGTGAGCCAACTTTTGCCTCCCAGGTTCAAGCAATTAAACCACTACACTCCAGCCTGTGACAGAGTGAGCCTCTGCCTCAAAAAAAAAAAAAAAAGAGTACATGGGGAAATTATTCTAGGAATTACCTGGAATATCAAATTCTTCTAAAATTTAAGGAGCCACAGTGCAAGACTGAAACAAAAAGAGCGCTTGTTAACAGCACACACTTTGCAGTTAGCCTGCCTGACTTCAAACACTGCCTCCACCCCTCACCCGGCACATAGGCAGGTTCCTTAACCTCTCTATATCTCAATCTTCACATATGTCAGATGTGTAATAATAAGAGTGTGTCCCTCAGAAGGCTGTGAGGATCATACAGAACATAGAAAACACTTGGAATAGTCCCTAGTACACAGATCCCCGACCCTTGGGTCACGGACTGGCCCTGTCCACTGTCTGTTAGGAAACTGACCGCACAGCAGGAGGTGATCAGAAGGCAAGCTAGCATTATGGCCCGAGCTCCACCGCCTATCAGATCAATGGCAACAGTAGATTTTCATAGGACTGCAAATCCTATTTTGAACTGCACATGCAAGAGATCTAGGTTGCATGCTCCTTATGAGAATATAACTAATGCTGGATGATCAGAGGTGGAATAATTTCATCTTGAAACCATCTCCCAAACTGTCCATGGGAAAACTGTCTTCCACAAAACCCATCTCTGGTACCAAAAGGTTGGGGACCACTGAGATAAAAGAATTTTTTTTTGACTTGGTTAAAAAAAATAAGACTGAAAAAGGATAAAAGTATTAGAAAGGTTGTAACAGAGTTTGATGCTGGTGGAGTCTTTAGGAACAGCTCCCTCACCCTATCTCCTGCCTATATCTCAAGTGAGCACCACCATCCCACAACTGGAGTTTGCACCAAGAATGTGTAAGGGGGTCTGCAATAGACACAGACATAGAAAACAGGGGAAAGGTCTCAGAGAGACTTTTGCTCCCTTCTAGGCACTGGGTTCACTCCCCAAGTCAGCACCCCAGAAACTAAGTGCATCCTCAAAGTGGAACTCCTCAGTGAGCCAGAGAGGGGAAGGAGTAGGCTGGGAAAGGGCCTGAAAGAGCCCTCACTGGTTTCCTGTATCCCCTGAGAAGTAGAGGGAGCATCCTGTCCTAATCTTGCCCAGGAGCCCATGAAGGGCACAGAGAGAGTCCTCTGACCTCAACATACTTCACATTCAAGGCACAGAAAATTGAGTCACAATCAGGCTGCCAGCATCTCCACAAAGTTGTTTTTTTGTAAGAGTTGTGAGTTTCTGGGAGGTTGGGGTTTGAATGAGGGTTAGGGGATTTCGGAGAATAGAGAGGTTTAAAGTGTTTGAGAGAGACTTGGGGGGAGGATGAAGTTTGAGAGGCTGTTCTGTTTGCTTTCATTTGGTGTAGTTCAATGGCTAGTTTGGAAAGCACTGAGTTTAGGCATAAGGGGTATCAAGGTAGTAATGCCTGTTGCTGGTGGGACTGTGCTTCTCATAGTTTTCTTCTCTCTCCTCAACAGCTGCTTCATTCAGGATCCCTCGTCCCTTTGCACACAAACTTTCTTCTTCATGGGCTAGTTTCTCAAAGGCAAGAACCTCATTCTTTTCCAGGATCCAGATACTTTGTGTCCATTTGGTCATCAGAAGGCAGCCAAGAAGAAAGAAATCCCACCTGCAAATGGACTGGTGCAGGGCCTCATTCTGTGACTGCTCACCTCTGACCACTCCACTTGAATGTTAGGACACAGCAGCAGCATATGGAAAGGTAAGCATGGTGTTAGCTGCGGTGTCCTCACCTCCAGCTGCACACTCCTGAGCAGGTCAGGCTACTGTGCTGGCCCCAGTTCCTTTATCTGTACCATGTTTTCTCTTTTCTCTTCCCCCTTTGCCTCCTGCTCTTCCATGCAGCTGGAACTGGCAGTGACTCACGGCCCATCCCAGACAAAGCATTTTGCCAAACTGGATTTAGGAGAGGAGCACATGCTGGCTGTCGCCCTCCCCTGCTGTCCATGGTGCCAATCATTGTCATCATCATCAGCAGCAGCAGCAGCAGCATTTGCATAAGGACACTTTTAGAATGAGCCCAGGGCAGAGGAATAGGATTGCATAATCACTGTGTTTTAATGAAGAAGAGAGGGGGAAGGAAGCAAGGGAGATCTTGGCACTGATGCATGGTTTTAATGAATTGTTAAAGTCAGAATTCTCAGTGTGTAGAGTTGAGGCAAGACGCTGAGCCAGGCTAATTTCTCATTTGCCACGTAAATATATGCAGGAGCACTGATATCCATAAAAGATGGATTACTTTGAATGAATGAAATGATTAAGTTAGAAGGCTGGTCAATTCAGTTAACAGGGGTGTGTGTGTGTGTGTGTGTGTGTGTGTGTGTGTGTATCTAAGTTTTCTATAAATAGCTCGTTATTTTCTTCATTGAACAATTAAACAAAGAATATACGCAACCTTGAAAAGTCTGTTCAAAAGTAATTGACACCCTCGTTCAACAAGCTACCAGTGATGTCTCCCCCCTGAAAACTCCCATAATATTGTCTAAGTACTTTTCTCCTCACTTACTATTTATTCCTTGGAATAGAGGCATTTATAACATGGCTTATCTCCCTTATTGCCCCACAAGCTCCCTGAGGCCAGGGTCCATGCCCAGTTCACATCTGACCACTCCACGGAGACATGACATAATGCCAAGAACACGGTGAACACGGCATGCATGCTTATAAATGAATGAGTGAGGGGGTGAAAAGCACAGTGAGTATCCCTTGAGAAAACTGTTGAGTGCCTATTTAACCATACATTTGTTCAACTAATAGATACTGAAATCTTATCATGTGCCAGCTATTGCTCCAGGGACTACTGATACAATAAATAAGTAAAAGAGGGAAGACTCCTGCCCTATGGGAGTTACATTCTGGTCAACTGTAATTTTTCTTTAATGTCAAAATCCCAAAATGAAAAGTCAATGTGTTCCTTAGAAGACAGAGCTTATAGCACGTGGCATCAGTTTATGATTCCAGCAAACGCAACAGCTGTCTTCGACCTTCTTAAGAAAAGCAAAGCTTGTCCAAACTGGTTTCGTAGCCTGTCTTTTTTGCTAATGAGCCACTCACTTTCAATTCCATTCAACTAACAATGTTCATCATCAACTAGGTGCAGATTCATAAGTAGAACAATTCTGTGGAGGCACATTCCATGTGGTCCTTTATTTCATCCTCATGCCAACCAGCAGCAAGGCAGGAGATTGCGGCTCAGATAAATTACATAACTTGACCAGGTGTGGTGGCTCACACCTGTAATCCCAGCACTTTGGGAGGCTTAGGCAGGCAGATCACCTGAGCTCAGAAGACCAGCCTGACCAACATGGTAAAACCCGGTCTCTACCAAAACTACAAAAATTAGCCAGGTGTGGTGGCATGCACCTGTCATCCCAATGACTTGGGGAGGCTGAGGCAGGAGAATCAACTGAACTTGGGAAGCGGAGGTTGCAGTGAGCCAAGATCATGTCACTGCACTCCAGCCTGGGTGATAGAGCAAGACTCTGTCTCACAAAAGAATAAAATGAAATAAATTACATAACTTGTCTATGGACACAACTTATAGATGAAGAATTCAGAATTCAAATGTCTTGGTTCAAAATGGTTTAACTAAACACTAGAAAAGAAAACACCAGGTATTACTGTGGAGGTTTGTAGAAATGTGGACAATTTCATCTTTAAATTTTTGAAAAGCCAAATTATCTTCAAAAAGCATGCCTTAATTTCAGTTTTTTAAATATCAACATAAAGAGAAGTTTTAGTTATAATGCAGTGATGCTTTTGATGACGCTTACCCACTAGAAAGCAACGTGTAAGGAAAGTCCTGGAAATGTCATAACAGCACCATTGATCATGTGAGTTAGTACCTAGCCATGGGACACTAGTCCTCTGGGGATTGAACAAACATTAGTCCCATTTCCTTTTTTTTTTTGCGACAGAGTCTCACTCCATCACCAGGTGCCAGTCTGGAGTGCAGAGGCGTGACCTCAGCTCACTGCAACCTCTGCCTCCCGGGTTCAAGCAATTCTCCTGCCTCAGCCTCCCCGGTAACTAGGACTACAGGCTCACACCACTGCACCCAGCTAGATTTTTTGTATTTTTAGCAGAGACAGGGTTTCACCATGTTGGCCAGGATGGTCTTGATTTCTTGACTTCATGATATGCCTGCCTCAGCCTCCCAAAGTGTTGGGATTACAGGCGTGAGCCACCGCGCCCGGCAAACAAACGTTAGTCCCATTTCTTTAAAGTCAAACCTTGAAGACTTTTCCCCAGGTCTGCCAAGAACAAAGAAATGGTGGACCACTGGCTCAGGGTGACAGAATAGATGCAGAAATATGGTTTAGGAGGAGAAGAAGGAAAAAATGAAGATTTATCTAATTTCTGGTACAATACTCGAGAGAAAACATGTGATGCCTTGGAAAGAGCATGAATCGTGGCATCAGAAACTAAATGGTCCTGGTGCTCAATTTCCTCACCTGTATAATAAGAAAGGAAATAAACTATCTTTTATGATTCTTTTAAAAGTGACGAAACTGTCTGGCACATTCTGGATACTCTTTATGGTATTTTCCTCCAAGCCAGTCTTGCCAGCTCTTTGGGGAAGAACAGAGATATGCACATCCCTCTCCTCATATCTTCCTGATCCTTTTGTAGAAATTCCTATTTTCCACAGCCTCTGTGGGAAAAAGAAATGCTTCCCAGGAGAAAATGACCCAGCACTGCACTCACAACATCAGAAGTATCCATGTCTTTAAAAAGTGGGGGGTGGCAGCAGCACTTTCTCTTCCAAGGTAAAAACACAAGTGCCCTTGGTGTGACACATCTAACATGCCAGACCTTGCAAAGTGGCTTTTGTGAACACTTCTGGAAAAAATAAACTCACTCAAACATTTGACCCTGAAAGATGAAATTTAACTGTGCTTACAGGTTCAAAAGATTCCCATTTCTACCCTGGCATTTTGCCTATGTCTTTAAAAAATGTAAGTGCCTGTGAAGGGTTTCAAGTAGCAATTCTCACCCAACCACCCAATGAATTGATGTGATGCTTTGTAAAAGAGTGAGGCTTTTCTGTCCCACATTGAAGAAGCCAGGACCCCAGCTCTGGTGGCTAACCTGAGAGCAGTAGGACTATTAGAGGGACAATTTCCTCCATCAGCAAGAGAACTTTCTCCAAAGACCCAACTTTTTGTCCCTGCCAGGATAATGCCTGGGAGATGCCCTCATCCTTGGCTATCCTTGTCCCAAATATATACTTTTACTTGCACTTTACCTGATTAAAATATTCCCACTCCCCAACTTATCCACATATTATACACTTGAGACACAGTAGACGTTCCCCCAAAAAGGTGAACTCCTCCACCACCACACTTTTGTACCTACCATCTTTCTATGGAGAATGCATTCTTTTTCTTCCTAGTAAACACCAGCTCCTTTTGCAAGAGCCACCTCATCCATCCATCACCTCTTATGTCAAACCTTTCTCCAAACCCTCAGGTCAAATTAACTCTTCCTACCCTGGACCCTTACAACTATTTGTTCCCTTATTTGAATTTTCATCCTCATTTTACACTATGCAATTTAGAGTCAAGAAGGGCAGATGAAAGATTCCCCTATAGTTAACATAGCGACAAAGGCTGGAGGTAGTCCATGAACTTCAGTGATTTGGTCTCTCCTTCCATCACTGCTTGGACCAGTGGAAAGCAGAAACCTCAGTAAGTGCCTCCTCTGAACACTCTGGGGTGTTTTGTTTCTCTATCTGCTGCCTGTTTTGTCTCATTTCTCAGTTAGGAATTCAAGTGGGGAATGGTGAATACTATATTTTGCAATACCTGAAATAACACTGACAATTGCATAGAGACATTGGGGTTACATGGCATGTGAATTGCCTTAGCAGGAGTTTCTGCTTTATCTGTGTACCTTTTATCCCAGTCTGCTTTATCTGCCCATTACAGGAAATGCAGGAGAAGATGTCATTAGGATTAAAAATGACAAGCTCATTTTGGAACAGGATGTGCCTACATAAGCAGATCTGGAGTTCATGGGATAGGTTGGTGCTACGAACATAAGAGACATTGGTGGACAGGTGATAGTGGAAGCCATGAGTAGGAAGTGGCATTCCCCACACAAAAGATGTCCCAGACCTTTCCTCTAGTTCTGAGAGCCTCAAGGTTTCAATCTGGCTTTCTGGGATGGCTGCCATTCTTCTGTGACTTTTCATAATGCTGACCTTGCTTCAGAATCCTGTAGGTGATGCACTTGCTGCTCTGTACTCTCAAAGAAGACACATTTTCCACATGCTCTTTCCTTATCTCTTTCTGTGATAACCCCCCAATGAGATTCAAGGTCACATTCAAGACATTTCTGCAAACCTCCCGCAGGTCACTGATTAATTTTCAAGGCTCTTGCCAGCCTGTGCATACGACAGTCATCTCCCCAGGGCCACTCCCTCCTCCCAAGCAGAGACATAGCCAAAGGCTTACATTCCCACAACAGTACCAGTGGAATAATTGTATTTTTCAAAGTTATGTAAGCCTCAGTCAGTAACAGTAGGCAATGGTTTAGGAAGAAGAAATTATGGGAAAGGAAGTCAGAGGACATTGGTAGAGATATAGAAAAAATAAACTGAAAGGATGAAATTGGTGAGGAATAATGTAGGTTCAAAAGTCAACTCAACCAAAACAGAATGTCTTCCTTGTGACCTCAGCATGTTCCTGACCCTACTCAAACCTAGAAAACATTGCCTTCTTCCCCTACCCCCATTTTATGGCATCTTCTATTTCCTCTTTCTGAAAGAAGAAGCCATAATTCTCAGCCTTGTCTCATATTTCCATAGAGGTGAGATTTCTGCTCCCACCCCACCACATAAGAAAAGGAGTAGCTAACCTAGTTGGTGAGAATCTGAGCCCATCCACAATTCACTGTCACCATTTAATACACAGTGTAGCTTTCTCTGATTCTCTTTTATTGCCTGAATTATGGGTGTGATGATATTTGGTTCTCTGGCCCTGCCCAAATCTTAGGTTGAATGGTAATCCTCAGTGTTGGAGAAGGGACCTGGTGAAAGGTGACTGGATTATGGGGGCAAATTTCCCCCTCACTCTTATCATGATTATGAGTGAGTTCTCACAAGATTCTGGTCTCTGAATGTGTGTCACACTTCCCCCTTCACTCTCTCTCTCTTGTTCCACCAAGGTAAGACATGCTTGCTTCCCTTTCACCCTTCTGCCATGATTGTGAGTTTCCTGAGACCTCTCAGCAATGCTTCCTGTACAGCCTGTGGAATTTTGAATCAATGAAACCTCTTTTCTTCATAAATTACCAGTCACAAGTAGTTGTTTTTGTTTTGTTTTACTTTGTTTTGTTTTGTTTTGTTTGAGATGAGGTCTCACTCTGTTGTCCAGGCTGGAGTGCAGTGGCGTCTTGGCTCACTGCAACCTCTGCCTCCTGGGTTCAAGTGATTCTCCTATGTCAGCTTCCCTAGTAGCTGGAATTACAAGTGCCTCCACCACACCCGGCTAATTTTTATATTTTAGTAGAGATGAGGTTTAACCATGTTGGCCAGGCTAGTCTCAAACTCTTCATCTCAAGTGATCTGCCCACCTTGGCCTCTCAAAATGCTTGGATTACAGGAGTGTGTCAAGTAGTTCTTTATAGTAGTGAGAGAATGGACTAATAATATAGAAAATTGGCATCAGAGAAGTGGGGCATTGCTATAAAATACCTGAAAATTTGGAACTGGGTAATGGGAAGAGGTTGAAACAGTTTGGAAGGATCAGAAAAAAAAACAGAAGATGAGGAAAAGTTTGGAAATTCCTAGAGTTGTTGAATGGTTGTAACCAAAATGCTGATAGTGATACGGACAACGAAGTCTAGACAGAGATGGTCTCAGATGGAGATTAGAAACTTACTGGGACTTGGAGTGAAGGTTACTCTTCCTATGCTTTAACAAAGAGACTTCTGGCATTGTGCCCCTCCCCTAGAGATCTGTGGAACTTTGAACTTGAGAGAGATAATTTCAGGTATCTGGCAGAAGAAATTTCTAAGCAGCAAAGTGTTCAGATGTGACCTGGATGCATCTAAAAGCCTATACTCATTTGTATAAACAAGGAAATGACCTGTAACTAGAACTTATGTTTAAAAGGGAAGCAGAGCATAAAAATTTGGAAAATTTGCAGCCTGACCATGCAGAAGAAAACCCTTTCTGGGGAGAAATTCAAGGTAGCAGAAATTTACATAAATGCAGAAGAGCTGAATGTTAATAGCCAAGACAATTGGGAAAATGCCTTTAGGATATTTCAGAGACATTTGTGGCAGCACCCCCATCACAGTCCCTGAGGCCTAGGAGGTAAAAATGGCTTCATGGGTCAGACCCCAGGCCCTAATGCTCTGTTCAGCCTCAGGACATGGCACCCTGCATCCCAACCACTCCAGCTCCAGCCATGGCCAAAAGGGGCTAAAGTACAGCTCAGGCTATTGCTTCAGAGGGTGCAAGCTCCAAACCTTGGCAGCTTCCATGTAGTGGTGGGCCTACAGGTGCACAGAAAGCAAGGGTTGGGGTTTAGAAGCCTCTGCCTAGATATTAGAGGATGTGTGGAAATTCCTAGATGCCCAGGCAGAAGTCTGCTGTATAAGCGAAGCCCTCATAGAGAACCTCTACTAGGTCAGTGTGAAGGGGAAATATGGGGTTGGAGCCCTCACACAGAGTACCCATTGTGGCACCTTCTAGTGGCGTTGTGAGAAGAGTTATAAAATCTTCAGACCCCAGAGCAGTAGATACACTGACAGCTTGCACCATACACTTGGAAAAGCTGCAGGCACTCAACACCAGTTCATGAAAGTAGCCTGGGGGCCTGTACCCTGCAGAACCACAGAGGTGGATCTGCCCAAGGCCTTGGGAGCCCACACCTTTCTTCAGTGTGGCCTGAATGTGAGACATGGAGTCAAAGGAGATTATTTTGGAGCTATATGATTTAATGAGGGCCCTGCTGTGTTTCAGACTTGCATGGTGCCTATAGCCCCTTGTTTGAGTCAATTTCTCCCATTTGGAATGGGAGTATTTACCCAATTCCTGTACCCCGGTTGTGTCTTGGAAGTAACTAACTTGTTTTCGATTTTACAGGCTCATAAGAGAAAGGGACTCATCTTGTCTCAAATGAGACTTCGGACTTGGACTCTTGAGTTCATGCTGAAATGAACAAAGACTTGGGGGACTGTTGGAAAAGCATGATTGTGTTTTGAAATGTGAGAAGGACATGAGATTTCAGAGAGCCCAGGGGCAGAATGATAGAGTTTGTCTCTGTGTCCCCACCCAAATCTCAGGTTGAATTGTAATCCTCAGTGTTGGGGGATTACACTGACCTGGTGGGAAGTAATTGGATGATGGGGGTGAATTTTCCCCTTGCTCTTCTCATAATTGTGAGTTCTCATGAGACTTGATTGTTTAAGAGTGTGTAACACTCCCCCTTTGCACTCTTTCTCCTGTTCCACCATGGTAAGATGTGCTTGCTTCCTCTTCACCTTTCTTCCACGATTCTAAGTTTCCTGAGGCCTCTTAGCCATGCTTCCTGTACAGCCTGTGGAACTGTGAATCAATTAAACCTCTTTTCTTCATAAATTATCAAGTCTCAGGTAGTTCTTTACAGCAGTGTGAGAATGGACTAATACAGGATGTAAGAAAGGGGCCTCCTTCACTTCCACTCTCCCAGGGTAAGCTGATCTGCTCAAGTCTTCCTTTGGAGGTAAAGTCCTGAAATTTCTTGTACTGCTGAGTTTATAAAGTAGTTCAGCAACACTTCATGTAGCAGCCTGGGAGCTCCCTGATATAGAAGACCCACCTCTCCCCACAGGCAGGTTCCAAGATATGGATGTGGAGAAAAAGTAGATACCCTACGTTGGCCTCAACACCACATTCTCCAACAAAGTTTACTATGAAGCAATAGTATGAGATTTAATAACATTTTCTTATCTCCTTATTAATGTTTTCCTTTGATCCTGATTCAGCTACCATGAATTTCTACTTGATTGGGTTAAAATAGCAGTTCTCAAATTTAAGCATGCATCATCATCTGGAGGGCTTGTCAAAATGAACTGCTTGGCCTCACTCTGAGAGTTTTTCAATTAAGATGTTGCAGGTGGGGGTCTAAGAATGTGTATTTCTAACAAGTCCATAGGTGAGGCTGATGCTGCTGGTCCAGAGAACACACTTTGAGAAACATTGGATTAAACACAGGGAAGGAAAAAGGAATGGCAATAACTTTTATTAAGAGTCACTATATTTATAATCCTTGTTGAATGGTATCTTCCCCCAACATTTCAGGAGGGCAGCCTGAAGTATCTTATTCACACTTTTGTCCTCAGTGCCAAGAGCAAGCTAGGAGCTCAATAACTGTGTATTAATGAATTAGAACACCTGTCCTTACTAATAAAACATCCCTATTACACATAGAATACTAACCCTGCCACAAGGCAGTGAGGTGTTATTACATGTTATTTTACTATGAGGTGCAGAGGCTACAGACTGTAAAACTTAGAGGGTCCTCTCCTCAGAGTTACAACCTGTTCGCATGGGCACTATTGACCCAGTGTGTTTATTCCATTAAGACCTGCCCTGGGTGAAAACCAGGAGAGAGGCAGAAGGACAGAATATGTTTACTTACTTAACCAGTCAGGGAGGAGGATCTGAGCAGTCCTTTCTGCTTCCAGCCCTAGGTGGGAAAACAGTGCTCTGTGGTAATTGTTATGAAAGCCCGAGGCAATGATGTGCCTTGTAAATTATCCGCAGGGTTGCTAACGACTAGGAATGCCCTGATTGCTCATTGGCTTGTTCAGAATGCACTGGAATGCAGCTTCAGCTCCGATAAAGGAGTGATCTCAGAAATAAATCAAATTTGGTGCAGGAAGCCACATCTATATTTCATATGCCTGCCTCTGCAGGGATGCCTCGGTAATTGGTTTAAAAATATCTGTGACATCTGTTGATTCTTCTGCTTTTAAGTTTGAATCTTTGTCTTTTTTGCAAAGGACCATGCTGCAAAGCAAGAAAGGAAAAGAAGATGTTGCTGCAGCTATGTAACAAAGGCCTTCATCCCTGCCTCATACAATCCCAGTCTAGCCTCATACAGTCATCTCTCCTCAGACCCTTGTGAAAAGGAAACAGTCTATTTAGGTACATGGCATGCCTGTATGTGCACATTTGCTGGGTACACATTTCAGTCATTTCACAGCATTGAAATGTGAGTGTTTGGCAATTCCAAATTTTTACATATGTGTCCCAGAAGTGATGGCTCACTCCCATAAAATGCACAAACAAAGCCATGTCTGTATTTAGTATTTTCAGGTGGGGAAGTCTTCCTGGAATACATGCTGTTGCACTCTTGGCTCAGTAAAGTCAGTTGTACAAAGAAGATAGTAACAGAATCTATCCCACAAATATTTTTATGAGAATTAAGGGAGAAACATGTAAAATATATAGACATAGAAATAAAGACTCTATAAATATAACCTGTTATTGTTGTTATTCATGTCACTGCCCATGTGATAAAAGGACATACAAGGCTCACGGCATCAGTGAGATGTGTCAGGGAAGTAAGTTTGGGTACCTAAGGCGCAGCTCCTGCCTGATGCACAACTCATGCTGTGGCTCCTCTTTGTATTTTACCATTTATGCCTGGAATGCCTTCTTCCCTTTCCAGGATTCACCTATGTTCTCTATGTCCAAAATAAAAGGTAGGGGTCACCATCTCATTAACCTGCCAAAACCCCATCTTTGGACTTCTAGCCTTCAGAACTGTAAGAAAATTAATCTCTGCTGTTTAAACCACCCAGCCTGTAGGATTTTGTTATGGCAGCCAAAGCTGACTAATACAATTGGCATATGTAAAAGGATTCTCACATAATCAATACCATATTGAACTAAGTAACCTTCGACAGAGTGAATGCTCTGCTTTGAGCCCCACCAAAGCCCTGGAACACCATCAGAGCATTTCCACATTGATCATCTTTGTCTGTTTGCTGGTCTGTCTCTTCCTCTAGACTGTGAGTATGCTCAAGGATGAATCTAATATTATTGAGTATCTAATTTGGAACAAGCAATATGTGATATCCAAGCAATATGTGACGAGTGAGTAAACAGGAATTGGCAGGATCTGCCACTTGTCTCTTTTGCTAATTTCTCAAAAAAGGACTTACAGAAAAATCAAACACCAAACAGGTAGAATTCACATTGACAAAGGAGGATTGCATTTTGCTGTAAAGATGGGTGAGAATTGTGGATAGGGTGCTAAGTACATAGGACTTTGAAGTCAGCTCTGGATTCCATATCTGGCTGTGTCATTCGGGCTGCTTGACTTTGGTCATCTTACTTAACTTCTCTAGGCCTGTTTTCTCATCAAAATAAGTAAATAACTCTTAGGGTAAGTAAAAATAGATAAAATTGGTTCTGTGGGCTGAATTATTTTCCTTCAAATTTCATATATTGAAGTTCTAATTCTTGACATAACTGTATTTGAAGATACGAATTTTAGGGGTAAATTAAATGAGGTCATAAGGGTGGGAGTCTGTATTAATCGGTTTTCATGCTGCCAATGAAGACACACCCAAGACTGGGCAATTTACAAAAGAAATGGGTTTAATTGGACTTACACTTCTACGTGGCTAAGGAAGCCTCACAATCATGGTGGAAGGCAAGGAGCAAGTCACGTCTTACGTGGATGACAGCCGGCAATGAGAGAGAACTTGTGCAGAGAAACTCCCATTTTTAAAACTGTCAGATCTCATGAGACCCATTCACTATCATGAGAACTGGAAAGACCTACCTCAATAATTCAGTCATCTCCCACTGGGTGCCTCCCATACCAAGTGGAAATTATGAGAGCTACAAGATGAGATTTGGGTGGGGACAAAGAGTCTTAGTCCAATGTGACTGGTGGCTTTACAAGAAGAGGAAAGAAGAGCAGAGCTCTGTCGCGCCAGCCACACAGCAGGAAGGCTGCCGTGTGAAAGGCAGGAAGAAAGGACTCACCAGAAACTAAACTGGCCTGAACTTTGGACTTCTAGCCACCAGAACTGTAAGAAAATAAACTTCTGTTGTTTAAACCACCCAGCCTGTAGTATTTTGTTATGTTATGGCAGCCAAAGCTGACTAATATAATTGGCATATGTAAAAGGATTTCCACATAATTAATAGCATATTGAACAAAGTAACCTCCAACAAATGTTGGTCTTTTATATCATTTTGAATTGTGTTTGATTTGTTGGTAAGACTATATAACTCTAATGTTTATAACACGAGTGTAGTTGGAAACTAGTGTGAAATATAAAACATTATTTATTTTGCCCAATATAAACATTGATCTACCTTCCTGGGCAAGGTCAACATGTACAGCCAATACCTGATGTTCACATCAGTGCACAAAATTACATAAAAAGACATTGATCAATCACTTAAGATATAACTTCTCCCACTGATAACAAATGCTTCCATCACTAACATTTGTAAGTATAGCAGTTGAGCAACGGAACTGACTGAGGGTTTGTTTTCCTTTTCCTTTCCCCACCATTGGCCATCGTCTAGCAAAGGGGTGGGCTGGGCAGCCAGAGTGCAAGTCCTCAAACTTGTCCTCATAGTGAATTTTCTGGGGGAACTTTAAAATACCATGATCTTGGGAGGCTGAGGTGGGTGGATAACTTGAGGTCAGGAATTTGAGACCAGCGTGGCCAAACTGGTGGTCTCTGTCTCTACTAAAAATACAAAAATTAGCCAGGCATGGTGGCTCATGACTGTAGTCCCAGCTACTTAGGAGGCTGCGGTTTCACTGTGTTGAAACCCTGTCTCCACTAAAAATACAAAAATTAGCCAGGCATGGTGGCATGTCAGCTACTCAGGAGGCTGAAGTGGGAGAATTGCTTGAACCCAGAGGCAAAGGTTAGGTTGCAGTGGGCAGAGATCATGCCACTGCATTCCAGCCTGGCCAACAGAGTGAGCCTCCGTCTCAAAAACAAAACAAAACAAAAAAACAAAAACATGGTTTGAGATAGATCTGAACATTGAGTCTATAAGACCCTCCATAGGTGATACTAATTTTCAACCACATAAGCACTGAGTAGGGGGTTGGCAAGGTCAATAGTCTATATTCTCTATTAATGACCAGTCTGTTGCCTGGCCAATTTCAACCATTGGAAAACTGGAGCTTTTTTTCTTGGTCTGAATAAAGATCTGAATATTCCATCATGACAAGCACTCAATGTGCTCTCTTTGTAAACTTAAGTTACTGAAGTTCTCTGAATTGCACCTTCTTCATCTGTAAATTGAGGTTAGCCGTACTCACATCCTCTAGATTTGGTCACTAACAGCAATAGAGTAATTAAGGAGTCAGATTCAAGATTTGTTTCAGGCACAGGTCTGAGTACTCCGCACATTTTACCTCATTTGATCTTCACTACAACCCTAAGGAGTAGGCACAGTTGTTATCCCCATTTTGATGGTAAGGAAGCTAAGTTACAGCTAGAGCAGGAATTATAGTCTAAGCATTTCACAGCAGGTACATGATAGAGAAGGCACTAGGACACAAGATGGCCTGGTGCCCAAATGTCTGTTCTTAACTCCTATACTCCACTGTCCTGGATCGTTAGTAAAGCCACAGGAGATGTCATTCCTTAAGTTCTGAGCACAGGGCCAGAACATAGGAGACCATGAATACTTATGGTTCCCTTTCCACTCCTTAGAGAGCTCATTCAGGCAAGGCAACACCAAGCCAAACCCTTGGTCCATACTCAATGTCCAAGCCAAACTCCAGAAAGGATTAGAGCCTGACAGAAACAGGTACAGGACTATCAGCAAGAGAACAACAACAGAAGAGGTGACTAACCCAATCTGGTATCAGTACCACCTTAACCAAGAGCTCTCTTGGCCAGGCATCAACACCAGATCCTGGTCCTTGGCAGATGTGGCCAGGGCCAGCCTGGTACATCCACACCTGCCAGTACCACAGTGGTTGCAAGGAAGGGAACAAGGGACCCAGACACATCTACGCATTCTCAAGTTACTTTCCTTTCTCATGCAGAGACAGATGACGCACCGTGAAGCAGTGGGGAAAAAGCTTTGACTGTAAGGGTAGCTAAAAGAAAAACAGAAAATTGTGTTCATGTTATAAGAACATTGTTATAGGAACAAATACTGCATGCATATGGATTAGAACAGCCAGGGAACAGGGATAAAAGAAAGCTGACGTATTAGGGTGGCAGATTGTCAGCAAAGGTTTTCATTTTTGTTAATGCAGCCCTAATGTTGTTTCTATAATAAATAATAAAGTTATCATGATTTCTAGTTATAAAAGAGCCATCAAGAGAACATTGAGATAGCAGAATCTTCTCACAGACTGCAATTGTATTGGAAACCAGAAAGAAAACGGAAAGTGGTAGAAAGAGGCAGCTGCCCAAACCCAAAAACACAGATTAGTTTTGTTCTCCCATTCCTTTTGCTCCAGCCCTCCTCTTATTACAGAACCTTAGAAAGCACATATGTCATAACTGCATTTTTCACAAATATACATCTATGTGTATACACATATGCATATATAAATATATATGTAACCATAGACATATATATATCTATTGATGCACACATATGTATATTTAATATAATTCTATACACACTTTTATCATCTTTTTCACTTAATACTATGCCATGATTATTTCCAGATGAAATCAAATATTCATATACTAAGGCTTTTTTTTAATGGAAACATAGCATGCTGTACACTGCAACAATTTCATATTTTGAAATTGTTTTGAAACCTAGAGGAAATAGTAATTTTTCACTCTAATAAGTAATACTGAAATGGATATCTGATTTGTCCCCTTAAAAGAAGTGCTTACATATAAGATTTCTGGGTTAAACCTTATGGCTTTGATATGTATCACAAAATGTTTCTCCTCAGATATATGAATTTGTGTACCCACCAGCAGTACATGGCAGTATCTGTAACTCATCACACACAGTGAATATTCACTGTGTTTTAATTTCTAGGTTACAATTTTCTTTGAATTTTTTAAACTGAAGTTTAATTGCCTTTGAATTGATCATTCTTTATTTGTCATTTGTATTTTTTGTTAATTATCTGCTCATGCTCTGATTTCATAATGGAAATTTAATGGATTAACATATAACACTCACTATCACCTGCCTGCATTTGGAATCAATTACATTGAACAGGAGTCAAGATTTTGGGGTCAGAATGTGAGCTTCATTAGTGACAAAGCTATTTAGAGCACGTGACTTAGCTGTAGAGGTAGGTGGGCTTGCTAAAACTTTGCCCATACAGGAGACAGATATTTATTCACCCAGTCCCCTCATAGCTGGACCATTGCTGGCCACTCTGCACAGGGCCTTTAGATTAAGATGACCATCCGGCGCCGGGGAAGAGGAGAATGCACCCTTATGGATGTTAAGCGTAACTCAAGGAAGAAACCCTAAGGAGCTGAGCCACGCTCATGATTAAATATTACACATGGACAAGCGTAAGTAAGGAATGGAAACAGTGGCCAGGAGTGTTTCCCTGGGGAAGTAGCTCTCCCTGAAAACATGAGTGTTGAGAAAAACGTGGCTTCCCAGTGATTAAAATAATGGATTGACACTCCACTTTCTTCGGATTGCCCTCCTGAGTTGTAGGGTGTAGATATCTAAACACTACATGGTATAGACAGTTGTGCAGCTGGGGCTCTAGATATGATTTGGGTTACATGCACTTGTCTGAAATGTGGAAGGTGGAAATAGAGTGGAGCTCATTTCGGCTGCTGCTTCTCTTTCTGTGGGCACCATTCTGGGCAGTTCTGATTTTTTGTCCAGTGGCTTCTAGACCATGCATGGGTGGCATAGGATTTAGTAGATATCTTAGTGGTCTTTCTGGCCTCCTATTTCTGACAGAGCAAGTGGTTCAGGAGCCAGCAGCAGCTTCTCAATTAATCAGGAGGCTTTCAGGTCAAAAATGAGGCAGTGGCTCCTGGTGACCCAGTTCTCTGAGGTGATCCTGAGAGCTCAACCAAGAGGCAGCTTCCTCAGCCTCTGTATTGATTCCAAAAGCCATTTAGCAAATAGTATTTGATTCATATTTACTTAAAGAACCTAGACTGAATTCTGATCTCTACAAAACCAAGCCCTAATTTTTTAACTCTCAACATTAGTTATTATCAATAATGATTTGAAACAAGCATAATAATATCAGGACTACTATAAAATTTTCACTATGTGCTAAATACACTACAATATATATTATTTATGCAATTCTCACAAGAATCCTATGAGATTAATAACTTTCATTATTCCTATTACTAAGACAGATTACATCAGATGCTCAGGGTCTGCTAGGTAATAAAGAGCAAAGACAGACCTGGATTTCAGATCTGTCCACACCTACAGGCTGGGTCTTGACCCACTACTATGTCTTGCCCAGTTTTCTTTCATGGTGTTTGATTTTTTCTTTCCTCTTTTTTTTTTTTTTTTTTTTTTTGAGATGGAGTTTCGCTCTTGTTAGCCAGGCTGGAGTGCAATGGCGCGACCTCGGCTCACCGCAACCTCTGCCTCCTGGGTTCAGGCGATTCTCCTGCCTCCGCCTCCTGGGTTCAGGCGATTCTCCTGCCTCAGCCTCCTGGGTTCAGGCAATTCTCCTGCCTCAGCCTCCTGGGTTCAGGCAATTCTCCTGCCTCAGCCTCCTGGGTTCAGGCGATTCTCCTGCCTCCGCCTCCTGGGTGTTTGACTTTTTCTAGTGACACATAAACATGTTCAGATTTCTTTTAAAACAGGTTTTCCTTGTTTGCTAATATCTGGAAAGGCCTTTCCCCGCCATCAAACGCATCCTATTGTTTAAGCCAAATCTCTATCTTTCTACGCCAGCCAGGCCTCAGCCCAAACAGTCAACAGTCCCCTGAGTCCCTCACCAAATACTCTGGAAAGGAAGAAAAGAGGAAAGGAAATACAGAGTGATGAAAGAAAGGGTGGAAAGAATTTGGTAGAACTGCTGTGTTAGAAATTCTTTTACCAGTTTAGCACCATTTCCACTCCTTTCTATTTCCTATTTCACAAGGGGCTGGAAGCCTGGGAGCTACATTTCCCAGAATTTTTTGTCACCAGAGTTATGCTTTAGATTTTGCCAGTAGAGACTGAAAAAGATGAGAGACAGAAGCCATATTATTGCTTCTCTGTGTTGACCAAAAATATGCACAGATGATAGCATATGAGAGATTTTACAGAAATCTTATTTCTCCTACAGATCAGTTGCTTTATTGCTACAAGCAGATATAATCACTGGTGACACTTTCCTGTAATTCTAAATCATTTCATAGCTGTGATTAAAACTGACTGTCAGCAGCTTTTCCTGGCCTTTGCTCCTCCACTACTTTCGATCACATTATATATAACTAATTCTCTGTATTAACCTACTTCACATTTGAAATACCCAGAGACATCTCTGTTTTCATGAAGGACAGATCAGTGTTATCTTCTCAGATTTACCTCCAGACTTATAACTGCACTGGGGATCAGGGCTTCAACATATGAATTTGAGAGGTGACACAAACATTTCATCCATGACACTTGCTTTTCTGTCTTCTTAGCTCTGCCCTGGAGCTGGGCATTTCCCCTCTCTGGGCCTCAATTTCCTCACATATTAGATGAGGGGATTGGATTTAGCTGAATTTGAAGTCCCTTCCAGCTCTCACATGCTTTGAGCCTATAAAACACCATTCACACTAGAAGAATATCTTCTGGCCTCTCTCTGTTTCTCTCTCTCTCTCTCTCTCTCTCCCCCCACCCCAAGATCTCAAGGCCAAAGGGGTTTTATTTATCTGTCAATAGCCAGTTCCACACTGTGGAACAATTTTTACTGGTGAAATTGTATCAAGAACCACGAAAAAGAAGTAAACATCAGATACACTCAAAGGTGCCAGTTCATCCCAATTCCATTTTCCCCAGAAATTGACTTAATGTCCAAAACCATTTCAGTTAATGGCTACATGTCTATTGCTTGCTCTCCAGCAAAAGCAAATAACTATCCTGGATTTGTTCTTAACTGACTCCTGAAAGGTCTGCACAGGCCCAGGCAAAACATCGGAGTAACTGTGGAAAAACAGCATTGCTAATAACTTACTTTCACTGCAGGAAGAATGCAGCATAGGAAACAGAGCCCTGTGGCTTTCCTGCACTAGATTCAAGTCCTGCTATCTTACTCACCTCAGGCTGCTGTAACAAAATGCCATAGACCAAGTGCATCAAACAACAGATACTTATTTCTCACAGTTTTGGAGTCTTCCAAGTTCAAGATCAAGGTATGGGCAGTTTCAGCTCCTGCTGAGGGTCCGCTTCTGGCTTATACATGGTTGTCTTCTTGCTGTGTCCTCACGTGATAGAAAGAGAGCAAGCCCAGGTCTCTCTTCGTCTTCCTGTAAGAATACAAAGCCCATCATGAAGACCCCACCAATCACGACCTTATCTAAACCTAGTTACCTCCCAAAGGCCTTACCTCTAAATACCCCTGCTTTGGAAATTAGGGCTTCATATGAACTTGGGAGGTGATACAAACACTCAGTCCTTGACACTTGCTTTCTTTCTTTCTAACTGTGCCTCAGTTTACATGTCACAAGTACCCTTCAACTTTTCCTTATGTTACTTCCTACAACCTAACTGTTTCCTGGGTGATAGTGTTTTCGTGGCTCCCTCGATGGGATATGTGCTCCATGAAGGCAAGAGCATGTACATCTTGAGGACTGTTACCCAGAACCCAATACAATGGGGCACAGTGGTGTTTACTAAATCTAAGATAAAGAAAGAAAGAGTTAATAAACCTGGGGCTTTGAATAATGTGGTTAACCTCTATGAGCCTCATTTTCCTTAATAACAGCTACTTCACTCTGCTGTAATGAAGGTTACATACAGAAATGTATGTGGAAAGGATTAATTAGCATTTCGAAGGGTAGCCTGCTCTAGGAGAAAGGCTAGTGTTTTGAAGACAAGCAGACCTGGCTTTAATTCATCCTGCTCACTGACAGTGGTGTGATCTCCGTAAGTGCATCTAATGTCTCTGAGGCACTGCTTATTTTTCTTCTATAAAGTGGGAGCATTAGTGCTTAATATACAGCATCATTGTCAGGGTAAAATGCAATACCTAGGCCGGCACCTTGTTCATGGAGGTGTTCTGTGAATGTCCACTCTTGCCAGTAGAGGCAAGCCACGCGGGTGTGCAAGCATTCATCTCATTTCAGAAGGGAGCACCGGGCTTGCTGTCAGACTCAGAAGGTGCAGGCCACTCCTTGGCTTCCTCTACAAATGGAAACACCCACCAGCATCCCAGCTGTCCCTATTTGCTGGCACTGTTGTGGCTTCCTTAGAAAACAAAAACAAGGCAGGATTGCTGTGTTGCCTCCATCAATCTGCTTTGTCAGTTGGAGTACCCTGGTGCTCCCAGGACAAGCACAGTGACTCATGTGTCATGACTAGCAACAGGGCTAATCCTGGCAGTAATAAAAATATGACAAGCTCTCACCCCTGCAGGGAGGGGTGTTTAAAAACAAAACTCCTACATATCTTCTTGAGGTGCGGGTGCTGCTATTTCATCATTTATGTGACAAAAAGAAAACTCTCATGCAGAGGATGAAAGGAATGTGCCAGGACTTTAAGATTCTTTCATCTGACCTCTAAGATCCCCTCAATCTTGAAATTGTCTAAGTCCACTAGCTCCGTGCCAGGTCATGTTAGGGGGCCCATTGCTCACCCTTTCTCACTGCTTCTCTCTTTGTTTCCTCTGTCACAATAGAAACCTACCTGCTCCAGAAACTATCGTCCAACAACTGGCCAAATGCTGGGAACTCACAATTGTGCTTTTCTCTGCAACACTTTATCATTGGTATTAACTTCAATTTGCACGTCAAGATACAGGAGCCTAGGGACGTGACACAACATGCCAGGGTTCAGAGCCACTAGGTAGTGCAGCCTGGCTTGAGCCAAAGACTGTCAGTTCCACACTCTTGTAACCATTATGCTAAATTCCTGCCTATAGTAGCCGACCCAGTCAAGTGCCCCATGTCTTAGAATCATTCGCTGAGTTTTCTGGCACTGCTCCAACCATGGAACTCGAGTCATACTGCCTGGGTTTACATCCTGATTCTACTGCTTACAAGCTGGGCAAACCTAGTGAGCTTTTTAAACTCTCTAAGCTTCATTCTCCACCACCTCAAAAACCCATCTTCACCAAGATAAAATGCAGATTAAGACAGAATATATGAATGGCTGAACACACTGCCTGCCATATAGTACGTATAGTACTATAGTAAGTGCCAGCTATTTTACTCAGCTTTATTTTACTTTATTCAAGTACTTAGTAACCGTCAGCTATTTTACTCTGTCACTGTATTATTGTGTCATTATTATTTAATCTTTTCCCTTTTCCAAATTCTGATTAACCCCATCAAGCTTTTTACCTCTCTCAGCTCTCATAATACAGGTAACTTAGTTTAGGAATGGCCCATTCGTTTCTTTCTGGAATGGAAGAATTGCCCACTCACCCAGTTGTTGTAGAGGTTTGCCAGGCTTCCCTGGAGGCCGCACAGTGGATTAGAACATTATGGTGTTTCAGCTGGACAGACCTGGTTTTGACTCTGACTCTGCCATTCATTAGGGAGGAGGCCTTTAGCCTTTCCAAACCACAGTTACTGCATTTGCAAAATTTACTCATTTAACAGATATTTATTCTTATTGGGCATGACATTAAATGCAAAATGCTGAACATGATAGGGAGCTTTTCCTCAAGAAGTTGAGTTTGATAGGAAATAATGCCTCCTTTGAATGCCGGCTGAGAGGATTAGAGAACATGTTCAGCTCACCCGTAGCAGGCTCCCAAAGCAGAGAAGTTGCACTTTTTATTGTTGAAGTCATCAGCCACGAAGCCAGGGTCGTCCTGGAATTCACTCACTGTGCCACTGTGGTTTTCCACCATGCCTTCTCTGAACTCACCTTCATAATACCACATTTAATTGTATGTATAGCAGTAACTAGTTTTTAAATGTTTGCCATATGTCACAGGTTGTTCTAAATGACATAGCATAAATTAATTCTCTCTCCTTTTTTTTTTCTTTTAGAAAATAAGCATTTGGAAGTTTTATTGCCAAATGGCTTCAGTAGCATAGACTTTTTTGAAGCCATTATCTTTTTGTTCTTAAATACTTTTTATTATTGTAAAAACACATAACATTACATTTATCATCTTAACAATGTATGTACAGCTCAATAGTATTTAAATATATCCACATCGTTGTACAACAGATCTCTAGCACTTTTCATCTTGCAAAACTGAAACTGTATATTCATTAAACACTAACTCTGTTCCTCCTTCTCAGCCCTTGACAACCACCTCTCTAATTCTGTTGCTGATTTTGACTACTTTGGATACTTCATATGAGTGGAATCCCATAGTATCTGTCCTTTCATGACTAGTTTATTTCACTTTGCGTAATGTCCTTAAGGTTCATCCATATTGTAGATGGACAGAATTTCCTTCTTTTCAAAGCCTGCATCATATGCTCTGTATAAACCACATTTTTGTTTTTTAACTTTTTTTATTTGTATAAATTTAGGGATTACAAGTACAGTTTTGTTACCTGGATATAATCATAGTGGTGAAGTGTGGGTTTTTGTTTTAACCATCACCTGGATAGTATACACTGTACTCATTAAGTAATTGCTTATTCCTCACCCTCCTGCCACCTGCCTACCCTTTCAAGTCCTCAATGTCTGTTAGTCTATATCTACGTGTGCACACTATTCAGCTCCCACTTATAAGTGGGAATATGAGGTTTTTGGCTTTCTGTTTCTGAGTTGTTTTACATAAGATAATGGGCTCAGTTCTATCCACATTGCTGCAAAAGACATAATATCATTCTTTTCATGGCTGAGTAGTATTCCATTGTCTATGTCTGCGTATCGTATTTTATTTATCTAATCATCTGTTGATGGACACAGATTGATTCCATATCTTTACTACTGTGAATACGGTTGCTACAAATGTACAAGTACAGGTATCTTTTTGCTATAATGATTTTTTTTTTCCCTTTAGACAGATACCCAGTAGTGAGATTGCTGGATTGAATGGGAGTTCTATTTTGGGTTCCTTGAGAAATCCCAATATTGTTTTCCATAGAGGTTGTGTCATAGAGGTGTATTAATTTACCTTCCCACCAACCATGTATCCTCAGCAATATTTATTATTTTTTGACATTTTAATAATAGCCATCCTGACTGGTATAAAATGATATTTTCCCATTGTGATTTTGATTTGCATTTATCTGATGATTTGTAATGTTGACTATTTTTTCATATGTTTGTTCACCATTTGTATATCTTATTTTGAAAAAGTTCTCTTCATGGTTTTTGCCCACTTTTGATGGAGTTATTCGAATTGGTGTTGAGCTCTCTGAATTTCTTGTAGATGCTAAATGTAAGACCCCTGTCTGATGCATAGTTTCAAATATTTTCACCTATCCTGCAGGTGGTCCATTTGCTATGCAGAAGCTTTTTAGTTTAGTTAAGTCTCATTTGCCCATTTTTGTTTTGCTTCATTTGCCTTTGAGGTCTTAGTCATGAATTTTTTGCCTAGGCCATTGTATCCAGAAGAATTTTAGGTTCCTTCTACAATTTTTATAGTATCAAGTCTTACATTTAAGTCTTTAATCCATCTTGAATTAATTTTTGCATATGGTGAGAGATAGGGGTCCGGCTTTATTCTCCAGCATATGGCAATCCAATTTTCTCAGCACCATTTATTGAATAGGGTGTCCTTTTGCCAGTGTAGGTTTTGTCAAATTTGTCAAAGATCAGTTGCTTGTAGGTATGTAGCTGTATTTCCGGTTTCTGTATTCTGTTCCAAAAAAATGATACATAGATCTGTGTATCTATTTTTATACAAGTACCCTGCTGTTTTAATTACTGTAGCCTTGTGGCATAATTTGAAGTCAGGTGACAGGATGCTTAGAACTTTGTTGTATTTGCTTAGGGTTGCTTTGAATATTCTGGTTCTTTTTTTGTTCCATCTGAGATTTAGGATTCTGTTTTCTAATTCTGTGACAAATGACATTGGAATTTTGATAGCAATTGTATTGAATGTGTAGATTCCTTTAGGAAATACGGTCATTTTAATGATACTGATTCTTCCAATCTAGGAACATGGGATGCTTTTCCATTTGTTTGTATTATTTATGATTTCTTTCATCATATACCACATTTTCTTTATCCATTCATTTGGATTATTTCCATGTCTTGACTGCTAAACTCACATATTCTTTTTGACCATTTTACAAATGAGCAAATTCAGGCATTGAAGAAGAATTTGTGCAAAGTTACACACAAGTAGCAGAAAGAGGCAGTCTGGCCTCAGAGCCTATGATTTTAACTGCTATGTTATAATGTATCAAAAATACAAAAAAAAATTATTGAGAGTTTTCTATTCAGAAGAGGCACTGCTCTAAGTGCTTTACATGTATTGATTCATTCATTTTCCTTCACTAAGACTGAGGCCAACATATATCCTTCTTATCGAGCATAGTGCTCTGTGTGTAGTGTTCAATACACATGTATGGGACGCATGAATGAATAAATGGATACATATTTCACTAGAGCATGCCAAAAGTATGGGAGGAGCCATGAAAGAATGAATAATTCTGCCTATAGATATCAGGTAAAACTTTAAAGGAGAATATTATTTGCAATGAGCTTTGAAGAGTGAATAAGAGCTCACTGATCAGAGATGAGGGGAGGACCTTCCAGACAGAAGGAAGAAAATGAGCAAAGTTACCTGCCAAGAACATTAAGGATCAATCTCTCTGCCACACTCTATTTTCCCTTCTAGCTTGTGGCCTCATTCTCATAGCTCCTGGAAGGGGAAAACATGCTGTGTAAATCTGGCCCCATGAGCAAAAGTGCCTGAAATCCATAGACCCATGCCTAACCCAATAGGCTGAGTGCAATCAATTGATGCCCTCTTAAAATGTTTAACTATAAGACTGTGAAATTGAATCAGAAGGTAGTAAATGCTTAAACTAACAGGTAACATACACTTGGCACTGGGCAGTTAGCCACCGGCATAATAATGAGTTAGCAGAGAAAGATGAACACAAAGAGAAGCGGGAGAATGGTGGGGAAATGCAGAGATGCATAAATGTGGAATCGTGATCCTGGAGAGAGGCAGAAATGTCTGTGCCTACTTTCCAGTTCCCAAGACCATGTGACCAAATGTATGTTGCTTTCTGCCTTTGACATTCATGAGCTTGTTTGTCATGTCCTCCTAATATCTGCCCACTACCCCCTCCTTGACTTAGGATAGCTTCAAAGATTTTTGGTTGCCAAGAACATGTCAAGAACACCAACCAGAATCATAGGGAAGGAAGCACAAAAATCATATAAACACCGTGCTCTGGGAATTATGAATCATTTGGTTAGCTAAAGTGATAGTTGGGTCCAGTAGTATGAAGTTTAACAAACCTTCATTGCACAGCCACTATGGGTCAGATACTTAATTAGTTACTAGGCTATCAATAAGTCAATAAGAGAACCTGGATGTCCTGTTGTAAAGAAGCATAAATTTATCACATTCTCCTATTGCTCCAACAGCAACACCTTGGAACTCATTGCTTCGGAACTGCCTGTCCCCATCTGTGCAGGATCCCTCAAACTCACTTGTCCACCCAGACCTCCTGATTCAGGCAGTGTCCCATGGCCAACTCTATTTATCTAAACAACTTCTGTGTGTTGATGGAGTCATTCAACTACATGAAGCTCAAAGCTACAATAGACCTTAGGGACACTCATTCATCTTCCTCGTGTGAAGATAAGGAAGTTGAAGTCACATAAGGTAGAGTTACCTTCCCAAAGTCTACTGTTTATGGGTGCTCAGCTGCATAATGGATCTGGGTCTTAAATTGAGTGGATTTTTAATAGTAGAAATTTCACAAGGATAACGGGTAACTTTTGAAAGCTCCTGAACATATGTCACAAAATAAAGCATTTACATTGTTCTGGCTGGTCATGGAAATTGCAATTCTTTGCTCTCATGGGAAATTGATGTTAGATTAATTGTTCTATGATCCTCTAAGCTTATCTTAGAAATAAGTCATGAGTTTTGATTGCCCTCGACTTTGGAAGGAGACAGGTTGAATATCAAATCCCAGGATCTTCTACTTTCAAGAAACTTTGAAACTGGTCCATCTTTATATACATTAAGGTTTCCCTCCACAGCATCCCTAAGAAGTACACATCCAGCCTCTGCTTGGACGCCTCTAAAAATGAAGAGTGTGCTACTTAGATGCCTTATATGCCCATTACAAAGTTCAGATGATTTGAAATGACTTCCTGGCATAGAGCTGCAGTTTGTCTCCCTGAAAATCACAGGGCCGGTGTGCTTCCTCCTCCAGGTTGGTAATATTCCTTCAGCTCTCTGAAGACCTCTAACCCTTACCTTAACATTCCTTCAAGCCACACTCCACTCATTGACCAGTTCCTCTGCAGGAACATACCTACTCTTTTCAGCCTCCTTTTCAACTCAGTTTATTCTTTCCAGGAAGATAAAACAGGCATTGGAGAATTACCTTTGAATTGCTAATTAGCATGTCTAGGGTTGCAGAAAGAGCACTGTTTATCATTTTCTATTCTCAAGGTAAATTAGTAACATTTACTCCCATAGATTTGCATCCTTTACCCGAGTCTTCTTAATTAATTAGTTACACATGCAATCCTGGTTGTTAATGAAACCTACCTTGACCTGGACCTTGCCCAGGAGGTGAGGATGGCCTAGGAGGGATTTTCCAGAGAGTTTGGATATTAGAAAACAAGGTAGAGTTTTCTACTTGGTCACTGTTCTGAAATGGAGAGAGGAGGGTGATGAGAATGGGTGAGGTCATGAGCCAAGAGGGTAGGAATGTGCCGTGACTCAAAATAATGGGAAAAGAATGGTCACCAGAGTAGTCACCAGAGTGGTCACAGGCCAGGACTGTGGTGGTCATCAGTGTTTGTGCCCATCTAGAATCACTTCCATTTTTATCTGGCAATTTCCTCTTGGGTTCACCCACCCAAGTGACCAGGTGATTCAAGCTGACCAGGCAGAAATGGGCTCCATCAGCCAAATGAGGCAAGAGACTTTACTGAGATTTCATTACGACCATTGAAACAAATCACGAATAAGTACTCCACAGGAATAATGGGCTAAATACTCCTTTGTAATACTTTATTCAGCATGTAAGTATTACAAATAAGTATTGCTCAGGAATAATGGGCTAAAATGACCACATAGTCTAAAACCAGGGGTTGGTGATTCATTTTTCCTGCCATGCTAAAAAAAAAGTCACCTAAAGAATGAAGCCAACACGTGGAGAAAATCTGAGCTAAGATATGATAGGAGAGACAAATACGTGATGATTTCATTTTATTTCATCCAACTATTTCTACATCCCCCGTCCCTACACATTCCATGGATAGACAACTATACATTTTGATTCTATCCAAGCCCTGATGCAACCATGAGTCCTGACTAATCCAGTTTTTTCTCAGATGGCTCTACACATCTTCAGACCAGAAATAGCACTTTGAATCTTTGACTGACTCTAACTTTCCCCCTGCCTTCTTCTTCTGCCACTAGCCAAAGAAAATTCTGTGCTTTTAAGGGCATGTGTGATTAGATTATGTCAACCCAAATAACTTCTTTTTATAACCAGCTCACTTGGGATTTTAATCATATCTCCAATATCTCTTCACAGCAGTATCTATATTAGTATTTGATTGAATAATCAGGAAATAAAAGCCTAGCAGCATCTTTTGAATTCTACTTATCATAGCAAGCCACCTAAGCTAGCCTATGGGAATCACAAAGGCTGCCTGTAGGAAGTGGTATATAAGGTAAGTGAAAAAGAAGTAGTAAAAGTTTGCCAGAAGTAATTATAGAGACTGTAAAGGTCTCAGTATAGGATCAAGGGAGTTCTAGGCAAATAGGAGAATGGGGAAAAAATATCAGGATAGACTCAAAAGAGCATTGTTAGATGGGGCTGGGAGAGGAAATGAAGGCCCCATGATAAAGGGACTGGTAAACCCTGCCCCAGTTCCCAAGTCTCAAGAAGTGTATCTGGTTAAATGAACCTATGTTAGCACCAGGCATGTCTGAAATGGAAGCTCTCAGCTTTCTAGTCCACAGGAGAGGAAGTTCTCCTAGAACAAGACCCTGTACTGTAAATAAAATGCCTCACTTGACCAACATTAGGCACTCAGTAACATGTTCTCCTCTCTTTCCCTTCATTTTTTTTTTGTATCCTCTTTTCTCTTGAGCCCTAATTCACAAATTCATGCTTTCAAAATTCAAAATACACATTATTTCAAAATAACCCTTTTTCCGCCTGGAGCCATTGTGCACAAAAGGTACCATAATAAATACATTTGCATTCCTGTATCTGAGGAGCTCATAGCCCAGAGCGAGAAACGGATAGGTAATGTCAACAAACGAATCACAGATTGCGTGGGTAACACAGTAATAGAGGCCATGAGGTTTTGGATGCCTTCTTTCATAATCTGAAATCCAACCCTGCCCCTTCATTCTTGGGCCAGTTACTGAGCCTCCTCCTCCCTTAAAAGAGGTGATAAGAGCTCCTCCCTTCGAGAGTTGCCACAGGGCTGCCAGATCTAGCAAGGAAATATTAAGGCCAAGGCATGGCAAGCAGTCCAGGGTTTAGAAGGCATTTGTTGGTATTATTCAAAAGGCCAACGAATTTACTCAATATATACTTATAAAGATGCATTTTGTGTAAGAAACTGCAAATTTATTAAAAAGATTATATATTCTGCAGAAATCCTTTTCTCGATGCCCCATCAGCTCTTCATCCTACCCCTATATAAATGTCCCCTTCTTTAATTACTGTTCTTCATATTAAACAATGCCTGCTTCTCTAGCACTCATAAACATAAGTCCTAATCAAAATATGTTTTTGAGGAAACCAGGAGTTTCTGCCACTTTACTTATAGAAAACTCTTCACACATGGGAAGACAATGCTCACCGACACCCTTGACACCTTTGTCCTTCCTTTCCATCCTCCTCCACCCATCCATATTATTTCATTTTCTTTTTCTTTTCTTTTTATTGTTGAGAAGGAGTATTTCTCTGTCACTCAGGCTGGAGTACAGTGGCACAATCTTGGCTCATTGCAACCTCCGTGTCCTAGGTTCAAGCGATTCTCGTCCCTCAGCCTCCCAAGCAACTGGGATTATAGGCATATGCCACCGTGCCCAGCTATTTTTTGTATTTTTAGTAGAGACAGAATTTCACCATGTTGGGCAGCCTGATCTGGCCTCCTGGCCTCAAGTGATCTGCCTGCCTTGCCCTCCCAAAGTGCTGGGATTACAAGTATGAGCCACTGCACCCAGCCCCTTAGCATTTATTTTATTCGTTATGGCTCCTGTTTCATCTTTTTCTTCCTAGTAATAATTGCTATTACTGATTAAGATCTGGTTACATGTTGTATGCACTTTACATAGAAAATGTCAATGCTTTCCTTATGACAACTATAAATGAATATTACAATCATTTTTTGTTCATTTATTGGTGATTGATCATGAAAAAGAAGCTTAGAGAAGGGTCATGCAGCTAGTGAAGGACACAGCTGGAATTTAAACACTGACTCCAAAGCCTGTTTTTAATCACATCTTTTTCTCTGTCTCCTAATCCCATGTATTTCAAAACAACAGGCAATAATCTTACATTAAACGATTTAGATGACTTCCCACAGCCTACATAGCCAGAAATGACTTTTACTTATAAAAATGCAATCAACACATAATTTCACCAAGAGAGTTCACAAAACCTCCTGACCTAGAAGTGGTTGAATTATCATTCTCCATCCAGCTTGGTCTCAGAACAGGTCCATCTACCTTGGCAGACAAGGGTCAAGTTGTGGTGAGCACTGAATGTTTTATTAAGTGGCCTTTTCAGAGCTGAGCTATTGCTCCAGTTTCATTAAAGAGGAGCCAGCCCCCGTGCTCATCACCCATGCTGCTAGCTTTTACACCTTTCTAGGACACGCAAATGCATGGACACCTCCTGTGTGCCAGCACAGTGCTGGGTATATTCCAAGAAGCTGTTTGCTAACAACAAAAAAATGAGTCCTTTGATTCCATTTTCAAATCAGCACACTGAGGCTTCAACAGGTCAAGGGCCTTCCCTACAGCTTTGTAGCTCTAGCAGAGCTACACACGCAGGGGTGCACCTATGTATTTAGACAGCATCTCACTCTTAGCAGAGACGGTATCTGAGTCTTCCCTGAACCCCCAGAGCCTATCAATGCACACAGCAGCTGCTCAATACATGTGAGCTGATAATAAAATCAGGCACACTTCTCTAAAGACACTCTTACAAGTTCCTCAAGGCAAAGACAGAAAGAACAAGCCGGTTTCATTTATAACAACTCAAAAGATTACCGTGTCAGTTATTCAGTCTTCCTGCGGCATAACATTGTATCCAAAAGGGACCAGCCATTCATCATGTGGGCCAGCTCAGTTCCTACTCAGCAGGCTCAGGTAGGGGGAGTTATTCTGCTCAGTTCGTGTTTCAATTCTGGAGATTTATGGGGTGCACTCATGAATGCACACAGCAGAAGGATACAGCCCTATTAAACTGTCCTGTGGCTGATTTGGGAAATGGGTTGGTGGGGAGACAGTCAAAGTTAGAAGTTAATGGAGCCCATTCCTGAAGCCCAAAGTCCCGCTGACACATCCTGAGTCCCTAGGATGAACCCAGAGCAAGTGCAGAGCCTGGCTGAATAGAACTGGCTGAATGGAACCAAGTCATAGGCAAATGGGCTTTACTCCTTTTAGAAACAATCCCTATCGAGAAAGCAAATCTCAAACTTTGCACCCAACAGACCTGAGTTCAAATTCTAGCTCTACTAAATGACTTCAGGTAAGTCATTGGCTCCAACTGAGCGTCAGTTTGTTCATCTTTAAAATGGGGATAAAAATTCCTCTTTTACAGTGTCATGATGAAGTAGGAAGACGTATTTAAGACCCTCAGTCTGGGCCGGGTGCGGTGGCCTTAGCCTGTAATCCCAGCACTTTGGGAGGCCGAGGCAGGTGGATCACGAGGTCAAGAGATCGAGACCATCCTGGTCAGCATGGTGAAACCCCGTCTCTACTAAAAATACAAAAAATTAGCTGGGCACCGTGGCACATGCCTGTAATCCCAGCTACTCAGGAGGCTGAGGCAGGAAAATTGCCTGAACCCAGGAGGCAGAGATTGCGGTGAGCCAAGATCGCGCCATTGCACTCCAGCCTGGGTAACAAGAGTGAAACTCCATCTCAAAAAAAAAAAAAAAAGACCTTCAGTCTGTTTTCATTCAGTAATGAAATGAATTTACTGAATGAAAATATCTGTTCATCTCCTATAATGTGTCTACTGGGGAGCCAAAAGCACAGATTTCCTTCAGCTACTGACTTGGTCGGCTGGAGCTGCTGACCACACACTGGTGGCTTAAACGACAAAAGTTTATTTTCTCACAGCTCTGGGAGGTCCAAGATTAAGGGACTGGTCAACTTAGTTCCTGATGAAGACTCTCTTCCTGGCTTGTAAACTGCTACCTTCTTGCTGTGTCTTCACATGGTGAAGAAAGAGATTTTTGTTGCCTCTTTCTCTTCTTATAAGGGCACCAGCCCTATCAGATTAGCACCCTGCCCTCAGGACCTCATTTAACCTTAATTATCTCCTTAGAGGCATACTCTCGAAACACAGTCACTTTGGAGGTTAGGACTCCAACACTGGAATTTAGAGAAGAACTCAATCCAGTAGCTAGCAGCGACTCTCTGGGAGAGTTGAGAATTGAAAGGACCCAGTCTGGAACTGAAAGACACCTGGTTTCCGGCTTGACAAGCTGCTTTCAGGAGTAACGCCTTTCCTTGGCCACCTGGAAATCTCCTACTCAGCCTCTAACATCAGCCCCAACGTCATCCCTGCTGTCAAGGCTCCTCTAACCTCTCCCCTCAAAACTAACCACTTCCTCTTCTGAGGTCCTATTGGCCTTCTTTTATATATTAATTGAATTACGTTTCACCCTGTATTGTATAACTGTTTACTTATTTGTGTTGTTCATTGGAGTGTGAGTTTCATGAGAGCCAGGACTATATTTTACTCATCTCTGTGTCAGCTGGGGCTACAATATGGGTTCAATAAACAGTGGATGGATAGAGGGAAGAATGTTGTCCCAACAGAAAGACCAAACCCAAGTACAGGCAAATCTGAGGCTTCAGCTAATATCAGGGAGCACTATCTTGAGGAATCACTCCTGCCTCCTGAATTGGGTTTTAAGACAAGATCCTAAATTCAGGGGATAAAGCTGGCAAGAGTGTGGCAAGCGATTACACAGAAGACTGAGGCATCACGTAGTTTGCCAGAGTAGGAAAGAAGCAGAAACAAAGGGAATCTCAGAACAAGTCAGAAGGCTGGGGTGTGACGGAACCCATGCTGCCATCGGCCAAGTAGCAGGGGACCCCAGGGTGAACAGTGGGTGGATGCACGAGGCCTTGGGCTGCTTAAATAGCCCATCATTTCTAGTCCTAGTAACTAGAGTTGGAGCTGAAGGTATCGTGTTCTCTGTTACTGGAAAGAGAACTTGATCTCTGATGTGTGGAGAAGGGCTAAGACCATCTGGAGCTCCTTGAGGGAACACTTTTACACTGCTGGTGGGAGTGTAAATTAGTGCAACCATTGTGGAAGACAGTGTGGCGATTCCTCAAGGACCTAGAAATAGAAATTTCATTTAATCCAGCAATCCCATTACTGTGTATATATCCAAAAGATTATAAATCGTTGTATTATAAAAACACATACACACATATGTTCATTGTGGCACTGTTTACAATAGCAAAGACCTGGAACCCACCCAAATGCCCATCGACGATAGGCTGGATGGGAAAATGTGGCACATATACACCATGGAATACTATGCAGCCACAAAAAACGAGTTTGTGTCCTTTGTAGGGACACGGATGAACCTGGAAACCATCATTCTCAGCAAACTGACACAAGAACAGAAAACCAAACACTGCATGTTCTCACTTATAGGCTGGTGTTGAACAATGAGAACACATGGACACAGGGAGGGGAGCATCACACACTAAGGTCTGTGGGGCGGGGGGGACTAGGAAAGGGACAGTGGGGGGTAGGGAGTTGTGGAGGGATAACATGGGGAGAAATGCCAGATATAGGTGATGGGGATGGAGGCAGCAAACCACATTGCCATGTATGTACCTGTGCAACAATCCCACATGTTCTTTACATGTACCCCAGGACCTAAAGTGCAATTAAAAATATATAAGAAAAAGATAAAGAAAAGAAATCTCTTTCTCCTTATGTAACAGTACTTGGCCTAGAAAAGCCAGCATTTCGGTCCACTGTGCTCTGCCCGGGCAGCTTATGCAGGGCCCTCTGTTTGTAATAGGACAACGAAGCAGGTGACTGAATAATCAATTCCTCCATGAAAAAAGAAAAAAGATATTCCCCCGCCTGCATACCCGAAGGTAGCCAGCCAGTGCCCCTGTGGGATTTAGAGCCTCTGTGCTAGACTAACTGAGGGCAAGAGAGAATTGGGTCCGAGATGGCTCTTTCTGTGAAAAACAAAAAGAAAAAAATAAGTTGGAGAGTGTATATAAATTTGGAACAACAAAACTGGAGCAAATGAAATAAAACAGCTACCGTTTACTAAGCTCCTGCTGTGTTCTTGGAACTATATTAGCTGTTTCCCATATATTTTTTCATGTAACTGAATTCTCAAAGCAACCCAATGAGCTGGGTAATGCTACAATCATTTGACATTTGAAGAAACAGGCTCAGAGAGGTTAAGTGACTTTCCCAAGACCACAAAGCTAACAATTAAGATAATTAGGGAAAGATCGAGTTCTTTACATTTCCCCTTTTTTTTCTGATGCTGTATGGTAGACTGAGAAATGCCCCCTACCCAAATATCTACATCATAATCCCCAAAACTTGAAAATGTTACCATACACGGCAAAGGGGACTAGAAGATGTGAGTAAGTTAAGAATTTAAGATGGAGCTATTATCGTGCATTATCCAGGTAAACTCTCAGTAATTACAGGGCTCCTGCAAGGCAAGAATGTCAAAGGAGGAGATAGGAGATGTGACAACAGGAGTGATTTCAGGAAGGCATCATGAGACAAGGAATGCAGGCAGCCTTCTCAAGCCAGCAAAAAAAAAAAAAAAAAAAGTCAGATCCTCTCAAAGAGCTTCCCAAAGGAGCCAGCCCTGCCAGCATCTTGACTTTGGCTTAGTGGGGCTGATATTACACTTCTGGCCTCCAGAATTTTTAGTAAATAAATTTCTATTGCTTTAAGCCACCAAGCTTATAGTAATTTGTTACAGCAGTCGTAAGAAACTAATACAATAAATAAGACTTAAAAATTAAAAGACAAGTGTTAAAATGTGTTTGAGATAACGCTGTCTAAAAATAATTTTTAAAAGGAAAACTCTAAACTGATTTAATGAGGTTATAGAAGATATAGAGTAAATGACCTCTGACTTCATTTGACAAATGAAGAGCACGCTTGCTACCTCTCTCCTCCTAAATCCACAGGACGACCATTTCAACTCAATCAAGGTGCTCTTCCCACTGAGTGTTCACATATTCTTACAACCTGCATCATCTCAACATTCCAAAATATCACAACAGATTATTCCAACATGGCATAAGGAGTGAAATCGAACCACAATCCTGGTTTAGATGTTGGCTGGCTGAAAAGTCTAAGACCATTTATTCTTGGCCACTTAGCCTGGGTGAGATGCATTAAGAGAACTTTCCACAGACTTGATCCACTTTCACTCTCACCAGCAACATTGTGTAACTTGCAGAAAAATGCTTATTACTAAACACATTTTTCAGATGGGAAAAACTGAAACTCAGAGAAATCCAGTGGTTTTCTTAATGCTATTCAGGGAGGCAGGATGTAAATCCTCGGTCACTGTCTTAGTTTGCTAGGGCTGCCATAGCAACATGCCACAAACAGGGTGGCTTAAACAACAGAAATTTGTTTTCTGACAATTCTGGAGGCTGAAAGTCCAAGATCAAGGTGTTGGCAGGTTTGGTTTATTCTAAGGCCTTTCTCCTTGGCTTGTCGATGGCTGGCTTCTCCCTATATCTCCACGTGGTTTTCCCTCTGTACATCTGTGTCCTAATTTCCTTTTCTTATGAGCACACCAGTTCATATTGGGTTAGGGCCACCCTAATAACCTCATTTTTAACTTAATTACTTCCTTAAATATTCTATCTCCAAATATAGTCACTTCCTGAGTTACTGAGGATTAAGACTTCAACAAATGAATCTGGGAGGAAGAAAGGACACAATTCAGCACATAAGATTCTTTAAGATTCTAGACTTATGTTCTATTTTGTCTCTATCCATCTCACAGAATGGCACAACTATTTCTCTGCAGACACCACCAGCTAACATGAGCCTTCCCAATGCTATTATCCCAGGGTTCTGGATTTCTGCCGGGGGAAATGCTATGACCCATTTACATAGATCAGCTTCAAGAATGATATGGGAGAAAAGAGTCTGAGCTACCAGGGCCAGAGTCTCCCAACCAAAATCAAGAAGTTCTTACATAACCAGTGACACAGAAAGAGCCCTCTTCTAAAGCAGTGAAATCTCAATTGTCTAACAAACAATTCAAACTCGTAAAGTAGAAATTGTGCAATGAAATCAAAAGGGACCTATGTTTGCTCTTTCCTAGTTAGGGCTTGCTCTCTGCTTCTCTGACAGGTGACCTTTAAGCAAATACAGTGCAGCTAGACTGAGGGGGCTCCCTCGCAGCAGGGACATTGAATGATGGGACAATGGCGGCAGACCCTGTCATGGTTGAGGGATAAACAGACATCTCTTTATGAACATGACCCTAGCTGGTCAAGCAATTTCTCAGTTTGATTACATTTTCAATTAGGTTTTATTCTGAACGCTATTTGGAATTGATAACTGTAGTCCCTGTGTATGAAAATCCAAATTGCTTTGGCAGATTCAGTTATTTCCTTTGCAGGCAAAAAAATGAAGGAAAATAAAAAAGAATTCATGCTCTGGATGTCATAACCATTATGGCCCTGGGCAAAGACATTTGATGGTTCTTCCCACACCTTCTCCACACTCTTATTCCCCATACAGACCAACACACAAACATTTTTTGTGAACTTAAAGTTATGTTTCTGATAATGGCAAACAATTATTTTTCTTTCTTGAAAAATTGGTTTTAGATTTTAAAAAGTACCATAGTAGGGCAGTTCATCCCAAAGACAGTGTTTAGACTTTTATTAGAAGAAAAAAAAGAGTCGAATAGAAAGCCGTTCTTTAACTCTTTATTTGGCCCCCCACCATGTAAACTAAAGGGGGGATTACTACACAGGAACTCATCATCATCATCCTCTCTATAGTCTAATGAGCACTTACTACGACCCACCAATTGTGTTAAATTCTTCACATTTAATCTTCACAACAATTCTATGATCGTGATGCTATTATAAGGCCCATTTTGCAAATGGAAAAACTGGGGCTGAGTAACTTCTGCAAGAGAACACAGATGGTGATGATGCCTGTGGGAGGCAGAGTAGCAGCTCTCCAAAGATGTCCACGTCATAATCCTCAGAACCTGTGAATGCACCAACTGAGGATATATTAATTTATAGGGCAAAAATCACAGATGTGATTAAGAATCTTAAAATAGGAAGATTATCCTGGATTATACAGGTAGGCTCAATGTACCACAGGGCTCCTAAAAAGGGAAGAGAAATAGACAAAGTAGGTGAGTCAGAAAAGAAAATGTGACAATAAACACAGAGGTCAAAGGAATGCAATTGTTGACTTCAGAGATGGAGGAAGAGGCCACAACTGAAGCTCTGTGGGCAGCCTCTAGAAACTAGAAAGGCAAGGGAATCAATTTTCCTCAGATGTCTTCCCAAGGAACACAGCCCTGCCAATACCTTGATGTGAGTCTTGATAGAGCCATTTTTGTACTTCTGAGCTCTAGTTGCAAGATAATAAAGCTGTGGTCTTTTTAAGCAACTAAGTTTGTGGTAATTTGTTGTAGAAAAAATAAGAAACGAATACAGTGCCTGCCCTGTTCTCTCCTCTCACTGTTCTGAAAGTCAAGCAAAGAACGACCTTCTAGGTTAGCTTAGAGTCTTAGGATACTGGAGATTTTCCACATCCTTTAACATTTTATCCTCATAACAAACCTGAGTGGCAGTGGGAGAACTTGCTAAATCTATAAACCAGCAGTGACATCATTACTTACTTGACATGGAAGAAGATGAAGGTTTCTTGGGGGTAAGGAGCAAAAAAAGCCCAAAGTTTGCTAGACTGCAGTCTACCTAGACCAGGGCTTGACACAGAAGACACATTCAAGTAATGATGAATGATTGGATGGATAGATAGATCATATAGATAGACTGATTGATTGATTGATTGATTGATTGACAGATTAAAAAATCAGATGAATGGATGATGGATGGATGGACAGACGGATGGACTGGAAGGTTGGGTGGATGGATAGATGAATAGAAAGATGGACACAGATAGATGAATGATGTATCTATGTTTACTTTGGTAGCTGAATGAATGAAATAGGTAAAGCACTTAGTACATACCTAACATGCAGAAGATACCTAATGATAATAGCCACTGTTGGGCATTCTAGGTGGAGGTTGATAGCATTAAGGTCAAGACATTAGGAATGATATATATACTGCCCTTCCTATCATTTTGACCTCCCTTCAGAGTTACGAAGACCGTAAATACACACCCAAGAAACAGCAAGTGTCAAATTAAATACTATTTCATTGTGGGCTGCACAAGTACCTGAAGCCCATTTCAGGGCTCTCCGTGGCAGAGACACATGACTTATGACTTCCTCCAGGACCTATTACTCTAGTTATTCTTCCCTTAACACCACCACTGCCACTACCACCACCACTTTTCTGCCTCAGAAAGTAAGCCTTAGAACCGCTCACTCAGGGATGATGCAAGAGAAGCTACCACCTAACCAATTAGTCTCTGTGTTCCTCTCCTCACACAGCTACCAGTGCGATGGATGGAACAACAAGCAGACTTGGTTGAGCCTGGAACTGAGGCAAGGAGTGGAGCTGAGAAGTTGTTCCAAGGACTCAGCCCAATAAAACAACAGACAACCAGTGTCATGAAGAACCCCACCTATTCAAATCAGCAACTTTTCCTCTATTAAAGAAAAATATATTGGGAAGAGACAGGCCAGGCAGAAGACAGGGCAGAATTATTGCACGTTTTATAATTATTATTTGGTATAATGGATGGATGCATGGATGGATGGATGAATCCTCTGATATCACTTCTGGTCACAGTGACTGATTCAAGGATAGACATGCAATTCACATCACCACAATGGATATCAATCACAAAACATGCTTGGGAATGATTGGGAATCTTTCTCTCTCACCTGAAGCTGCTGAGAAGAAGGGAATAAGCCTAGTAGAGCAGGGGCCACCATCAGGGCTCACAGAGAAGGTAACACAGAAGAGAAATAGCCAAGAGATGTAGAGATTCTCCAAGGATGAAGTATGATCACCTGGATGAGCCAAGCTCAAAGCCAGTAACCCATAGACCTCCTTCAGCTGTGTGAGCTTGTAGTATGATTTATTTTCTTTAAGTGGATCTGAACTCTGTTTTTACCACATATTAAAAAAGAGTCCTGACCAATACATTGCACTGGCAACATAATTTGGGATTATTTTAAACATTTACTTGGGCTTCTAGATGGTAACTTATGTATCATGAAAGAAGGGTCTAGACCTCTGGAATAGGGGACTGGCTGCACAGGACATCAGAACCCAGACAAACAGTCTGAGTTTCCAGAAGTTATCCAGTTCAAGCTAGAAACCAGAGTGCCAGGCTTTGAGACATAGGCAGATGCCAGGGCTTGCAGATGGTACCATATGCCAAAGGCAGGGAAGGCTACATCCCAAAGTTCTGTCTTTCCATAGGTATACTGTGTTCAATAGCAGAAAGACTTATTTCAACAGATGGTTGGACTGAGGCAGCTGATATACATTCTGCGCCTGTTGAGCTGGGCTCAAGAACTCAAGCAATCTAAGATTGCAGATGGTGCTCAACCACAAGCCTCATGGTGGGAAGACAGAGGCAGAGGGAGGTGGATGCTGGCACTGAGACAGCCAAATAGCACAAGTAAGGAAGGAACAAAAAGTGACTTTAGGGCCAGCATACCCTCAACACCCCCTGCGAGTCATAAATGACATATTGGTAACAGACAGGAAATGACAAGTGAGATTATGAAGGAGAACTGAGATTACCTTCAGGTAAATTAGCAAGATAAGGTGTCGATGAGGATGATGACGGTGGTGGTTGCAGTAGTGGTGATGATGATGGTGATGGTGGTACTGATTGTAAAAATCACGGTAACTGTGCCAGTGATAGAGGTGGCAGTGGTAGTGAAGTGACAGTCACCATTTATAAATGTTTACTATGATTCAGGCATTGTACTAGACCATTATTTTATTTAATCCTTGCAATAATGCTATGAAATAGGTGTTAGACGCCCTATATTACAAATGAGACAATATGCTCGGAAAGATTATGTAATCTGCCCAAGAGCATACAGATAGTAAGTGGGAAAAGAGAAATTTAAACCCAAGAATGCCTGATGCCAAAACCAGTACTCTTAACCATTATGCTTAAACCCAGCTTAGGGAGCCCCCAGGAGCCTATACCCCTGTTCTGTCTCCTGCAATGTGATTCTAACTCATCCTGGACATTACAAACAATTGAGCACTTGTGTTTCCCTAAGTTCATAGCAGTTTTCAACACATCATTTCCTACCCATGTAGTTTCCAGTCTTGCAAATAAAAGAACTCTTTTTTAATATCAAAATATTTGCTTATGCCTATATGATTATACCTTTTAATATGTGACCAAGAAAATACATGCAAAAGAGCTGTTTTAGTAGTTCACAATTTGTTAAACTCTATGTGAATAATTACAACAGCATCTATTTGTATTTGAAAAGCACTCAATTAAGTACTTAAGTCAGAAACATTACTTATTTGGGCTGTAATTGAGATTCCATACATATGTGAATTGACTAACAACTCAGGGCGGGAAGGAAGCCATCACGGGGCACCATCTCACTGGTTCCTTGGGAAAATTTTATGAAGAATTTAAAAGCAAATGATTTTGAACATCAGAGAATGCCAGTAGACGGATGCTTGACCAGCTCAGCAACATTCACAGACCTGGAAGCTTTGTCTTCTCCATTCTTACCCTTGGAGCTTTTTGAGAGGCTCTAATATTCAACAAATGTTTGACTGACATAGCCAGGCATCAGGATTTTTATCTGGCCCATTTATTAATGGTGCATGTCTATGATCTAGACACTAACCCTCCCAGGAGCTCAGCTTCAGAACCTTGATCTAGATGTCCATGAGCCCTTTCAAGGACAATGTCTGATGCTATTTATGTTTTCACATCCAGTCAATTTCCCCAACCCTGCTTCTTCATAAGCTCCTGCTATTTGTCATCAGAAAATGACCAGTATGTTAAGGTGCAACCAAAAAAAAATCCTCAAAATAAGATTTTTCAAAATATAATGTGCTACTGGAGAACTTGTCAAAAATACCACTGCATATGATATTGGCTGCTGGTTTGTCATAAATAGCTTTTATAAAAAAAAATCACTGCCTTGCTGAATAAGTCAAACAGTTCATCATTTCCTTCCAAAAGCCAATTTGAGTATGAAAGAGCAATGTATTCTTTTTAAATAGTAATTTTAACTGTTTTTAGATCCTGGCCTAATTTTCCTCACCAACTGCAGGAAGATATCTTCAAATGGCATTAAGGATGCAAGTTTTGCCTAGCTCCCCCACCCTTCCCCATCACACCCCATGCTCCCAGCTTCAATCCTGTGTACAGAACCACCCTCTGGCGGATGAAATGCTTCCCTTCACACAGAAGCCCAAGTAGGGATCTATCTACCCCATGGTAAAAATTCACAAGGTTTGCAGCTTTCCATTCTTCTTCATCAAAACCCTCAACGAATCCAGATCCATTCTGCAATTCCTCTTCAACACATGTCTATTCTGAGCAGGCAAAGCAATGCTGTCCAAAGATTGTCCACAGTGGGTTAAGGACAGAAACAGAGAGTAAATATTTAGAAACATTTAAAGCAATCCAATACAGTCACAATATCTGACTGCATGATTGTTTTTCTAGTACTTCCGTTTTCATTGTACTGTATATAAGTGGTTGTCCACAAAAGATGGAAACCTAAAAACACCTGAGTCCTTCACTACAAGTAGTTGAAAAAGCACTGAGTAGGTGACATGCATTCACAACTGTAATATGATGGAAAAATTATTGTAATGCTCAATCCAGTCACTTGGCATAAGTCTGTTGGCCAGTACAATGGATGGTATACAGGACGATAAGGGTACTAACTCGGGAGCCAGACGGCATGGGTTCAAATCCTAGCTCTGACACCTACCAGCTAAATAACTTTGAGAGAGCTCTTTAACTGCTCTCAGGCTCAGTTTCTATGTCTGTAAAATGAATACTCTAATGAAACTTATATCGTTGCTGTGAAGATTATATGAGATTAGGTACACAAACTTGACCTGATGTCTGGTCCATGATAAGCACTCAGTGGCTGATGATAAAGAGGAGGAGCTGAGTGATTGGATAGATGGTAGTCCCTATTCTCTGGAGGCAGACAATGTACACAAATATAAGCTATTAGTAGGGAGAGAGGTGGAACAGCAGTAAGTGGGCATATGGAGGTGAGAGGGAAGAAAGAGAAGGGTAACTCTGCCTGGGAGTTTGGGGTGGGTTTTATAGAAAACATGCCAATTGGGTAGAGATGGCAAAGTTAAGTATCATCTTCCAGGGAGACAACTGGCGAAAAAATTCAAACAGGGAGAGAACATCTTCAAAGAAACAGGAGTTGGAACATAATAGTGAGTTCTAAGACCCTCAGCAATTCAGCATGGCAGCATTGCAGGGAAGGGGCAGAATGAGTGAGTCTCTTTAGAAAAGGGATTGTAGTTCTTTCTGGTAGTCTTCGCATTACTTAACACAACCTGGCAAGTGTGCTCAATCAATGCCTATGGAATGAATGAGGCTGTATGTCACCTACATCATGCAGGAGATTTAGACAGTATTTCGAAGTCAATAAGAAGCATTTAAGGGTGAGGAAGGAGTGAAGGAAATGACCCCTCTCTCATTTGAAATATGAGTCAGAGGTGCGAGAAAGGGGGTCAGGGAGCCTAATTGCAACAACGCTTTGAGATGGAGTTGTTGTGTGACTCCAATCTTCACCTGGAGGTGAAGAAATTAAAGTTCACAAAATTCAATGAGCTGCCCAGGGAAGGACTCATAGACTTCAAGGTGCCAGGTCTGCCTGACCCCAAACCCCATGTCCATCCAATAGTTAGCCCACACAGGGCATTCTAAGGATTCCTAATGAAAGTCCCGTTTGCACCAAACAGATTCAGATCTGGTGATTTAGGCTTCAATTCACTCTCAACACAGATAGCTAAAAATGCCAAAAGTATAAAAGGGTGCTGTGATGTATTTTCAGTTACTAGAGTGTGTGTGTGCATGAGCCTGTGTGTCTATGTTGCTTTATGTTTGAACATAAAGCAAAAACACCCTGCAAAGTGAATGGCACCTGGAGGCACACATACCAGCGTACATGCAGAGGAGACTTTGAAACTCAGAGACACAACTAAGAACAGATACATCTGAGCTGTTGGTTCCCCCATGAGGATAGAAAGTTCAGTGTTCAGTGTTCGCAGAAGGAGCTGACAAGAGGCACAGACTTGAAAAGGGGCAAAAAGGAGACAGGTGAGGGCAAAATTCAGTGAGGAGAAAGTTAAGTAGGTGGTGACAAGGGTAATTACTAATCTCTAAAGGCAAGAGAAAATGGCGCAAAGCTGGGACCAATGGGGATTCTGGATTCTAAGCTCAACTCTGGTCCTAATTCATTGTGTGAACTTGGGATATGCCTTCACTTCTATAAGATGCAGTGGCGGTGGCTCAAGCCTGTAATCCTAGCACTTTGGGAGGCCGAGGCAGGTGGATCACGAGGTCAAGAGATTGCGACCATCCTGGTCAACATGGTGAAACCCCATCTCTACTAAAAATACAAAAAATTAGCTGGGCATGGTGGCGCGTGCCTGTAATCCCAGCTACTCAGGAGGCTGAGGCAGGAGAATTGCCTGAACCCGGGAGGCGGAGGTTGCGGTGAGCCGAGATCGCGCCATTGCACTCCAGCCTGGGTAACAAGAGCGAAACTCCGTCTCAAAAAAAAAAAAAAAGATGCAGTGGACGTTGCAAGTGAGTTAAGGAGATGGAATGACACCCACGGTAAACTGGTAAGCTGCCTGGTCATGACTATAAAATCAGTACAAGGACTTACGGAAGGTAGAGATAATTTGGTGCAGAGGTTGTCACTTCCTGGAGGCAATGGCATCTGCACAGCGAAAGCTTTGCTATGCGGAATAGAGAGAGGATGTTCAACCCGGAGATAAGGCGTAAGGAAAGCCAAGGCGAGTGAAGAAGCATATGCAGAAAGCAGAGATGGTCTGTTCCCCACAGGAACAAAAGATGAGGGCTGGGAAAGATCTAAGAACTAAATGGATAGATGGGGTGGAACCAAATAACAGGCAACATCAAAAAGGGCAGACAGAGACATCTGCATTCAAAGGGCAGCAACATCCTTGTGAATGCTATGTGCACATAAAACAAGGAAACAGTGGAACTGTTCTCCGTAGTTGTGCAAGAGACGCCTAAATGGATGCCCTAAGAATCCCTGGGTTTCACTGACCACCCACTATGCAAGCACTATGAGCTATGCACTCGTTCTAGAACCTGGGAAACTTCTGGGCACCTGCTACTGCTGCACCCACAGGGAAAAGGCACCCTTAGTCCCACCCCTTTCCTACCACTTTCACCTGGCTAACTCTCCCTGCTTCCTTCTCTGCTCTTAGATCTGGCTTCTCTTCCTCCCTAAAGCTTTACCTGACTCCCAGGCTAGGTTTATTCATTCAATCGCTTAATGTAGTTTTATTGTACCCCTTAGTACATGCACTTTTGTTGTACAAGTACTTAGTACTATGTACTGTAATTGTACGTATACTTTGTACTGTGTTCTTTTGTTTGTTTGTTTGTTTTGAGACAAGGTTTCACTCTGTCCCCCAAACTGGAATGCAGTGGCGCAAGCAGGGTTCACTGCACCCTCAACCTCCCAGAACCAAGTGATCCTCCCACGTCAGCCTTTCAAGTAGCTGAAACTACAAGAGTGTACCACTATGCTCAGCTAATTTTTGTATTTTTTGCAGAGATGGTATTTTGCCATGTTGCCCAGGCCAATCTTGGACTCCTGGGCTCAAACAATCGACCCATCTCAACTTCCCAAAGTGCTGGGATTACAGGTGTGAGCCACCACACCCAGCCAAGGACCATATACTGTGTTGAGCACAAAAGAGCTTCCTTTCCTGGGGGCCCCACAGCACCACATGATCCCCCATATCATACAACTTATCACACTGGGATAAGTGGCAGATTGAATGGTCTGTCTCTTCCACTGGACTGTGAGCTCCTCGAGATCAGGGATTCTATTTTATTAAACTGTGCCTCCCTAGAACAGTGCTTGGCACATAGCATATGTTCATTAAATGTTAGCTGATATGATCAATGAATGAAGGGCTGAATGAATAAATGGATAACACATGAGCGTACAATCTACCAAAAGACATAGGCGTACACACTAATACTGGGAATGAGTGGAACAGAGAAAGTGGGGGGAAAGGCGGAGGCACCATCACCTCAGTCTTCAGAGTCCAGATTTGAACATCTGTGATGCTGTAGGGAGGGGTCATCTTGACATCCTGTGTCTCAGTCCTCAGCCTGTGGTGTCGAAAATAAGGTCAGAAGTTCTCAGCTGAATATAGAGGAGAAGGGGTCATGTTCATAAATATGAACATTGAAAATCAAACAACATGATGTAACAGAAAAAGCGCAGTGCCTCACGGTTGAGGAAGACTGAACAAGTCTCAAGTATTTACTCTACCATTTATTACTCTTGAAAAATCGCATTATCCCTCTGAGGCTAAATTTCCTCATTTGCAAAAGGAGAATAGAACCCAACAAAGAAGCTTGGTGGAAAGCTGAAACGAAATCATGTATGAGAGGGGTCAGCCTGGTGCCAGGCTCACAGTGAGTTCTCAATCTATGGTGTCTTTAACGGTGATGAGGAAAACGAAGATGGCAGGAGAAGGGACTAGAAAAAGAGGGAGGGAGGGAGGGAGGGAGGGGGCAGGGTTGGAGGTGGAGCAGGGACTGCAGAGTTGTGTGGGCGAATGAGATTTTGTATACGGATGTGCTTGGCACATACAAGCATCTCAACACCTGTTAGTCATCTTTCCCCTTTTTCCTCCTTGCATAGGTTACGATTCATCACTTCTGAGACTGAGGTCCCCACAGCAAAGAAGAAACAAATTTGACAAAGTGTTTGTCAGCCTCAGACAGTTCTGAGACAGAGGCAAGGGCGCCACCTAGTGCAAAGCAGAAGCATTTTCCCAGCTCCTCAAAGGGTCTTTTCTAAACAAGCCTTGCCTCCTTAACCAAACTGGTCTGACTTAACCTGTCTTAGTATCTGTGAGGCAGCAGAAAGAACCACAGACTCAAGAGCAGGAGGGGGTCAGTTGTGGACGGGAATATGCCACACAAAACATCACCTTGGGAATACCCTGCCATTTTCCTCTCTCACTCCCTCCTCTCTATCCCTAAAACATAAGCAAGCTGACAGTTGTCACACAAATTTGGTTATCTCAGCAGAATCCCACTCTCCAGATCAATGCATACAAGGGGAGGGCTGGGACAGAAGCCATACCCAATGGAGTGTCTGAGCTAGGTCTCCAGTTTCATGTTTGTTTACTAACCCACAGTCATGCTCATCTGCCAACACTCTCTGGCCTTGGGGGGATTCCTGGGTTGTTCTCCCAAGAATGTCCTACCACCCTCCCTCACTCCCTTTCTATGTCTTTTCCTGTTGGCAGCCTACTCATCTCTGCAGCTCTCACTGGCTTTCCCTTGTTAAGACAATGCTCAATGTCTTTTTCGTCTTTTGTTTGTTTTTGAGACAGAGTCTAACTCTGTCACCCAGGCTGGATTGCAATGGCATGATCTCAGCTCACTGCAACCACTGCCTCCCAGGTTCAAGTGATTCTCTTGCCTCAGCCTCCCAAGTAGCTGCAATTACAGATGTCTGCCACCACACCCAGCTAATTTTTGTATTTTTAGTAAAGATGGGGTTTCACCGTGCTGGCCAGGCTGGTCTCAAATTCCTGACCTCAAGTGATCTGCCCGCCTCAGTCTTCCAAAGTGCTGGGATTACAGGCATGAGTCACCACACCCGGCCTCAATGTCTTAATATGACCCACAGGGCCCTAGGAGAACTTTGCACTTGATGCCGCCCAAGGCTCCCATCCTTACTTATCAGTTGACTCAGTCTCACTAAATTTGGGGGATTCTTTGTAGATGTCACATCTTCTGAAAAGTCTTCCTTATGTGCCAGCGCCCCTCCCCCAACTGACAGGTGTACTGTCCCTACTCTGCTTCCAGCATCACTCCATTTTGGAATTATTTATGCATATTTATCTTCCATTAGACTGTGAGTTGTGTGTCATGGGGACTCTGTATCATTCATTCACTGCCACAGAGCACAGAAGTCCTTCAATTAATATTTGTTGAAAGAATAGAAAAAGTAATCAATAATAAAATGTTCAGCAAATCAATGAGTGAGTGGAATGCCTGCACTAATCATGTTTCTGGCACTTACTAATGCATGGCTTTTGGAGAGTGCTGTATCTTCCTACCTCTTGCCTCTGTTCCTCACCTGTGAAATTGAAGCACAGTTGACCCTTGAACAACACAGGGCGAATCGCACAGGTCTGCTTATACACAGAGATGTTTTTCAATAAAAGTTAAACCAAGTGTGCCTGCCTCTCCTGCCTCCCCTTCCATTTACTCCACCTCTTTCACCTCTGCCACTCCTGAGACAGCAGGCTCAATCCCTTCTCTTTCTCCTCCCCCTCAGCCCACTTCATGTGAAGATGATGAGGATGAAGACCTCCACTATGATCCACTTCCACTTAAAAACTAGGATACAGATTTTCTCTTCCTTATGATTTTCTTAATAACATTGTCTTTTCTCTAGTTTACTCTATTGTAAGAATGCAGTATACAATACATATAGCATGCAAAATATGTATTAACTGACGTTATGTTAATGGCGAGGGTTTCAGTCAACAGTTGGCTAGTAATAGTTAAGTTTGGGGACAGTCGAAAGTGATACACAAATTTTCGACTGTGGGGAGGGTCAGCAGTCCTAACTCCTGCATTGTTCTAGGGTCAATTGTAATGACAGCTTCTCCCAAGAGTATAGCAGTGAACTATATCCTTTATAGAAGTAAAGTTTCTGCCCTTAACTCACAGTCTAGAGTGATGGAGAGGGACAGAAAATGAACCAGTATTTACCATACAGAATAAATTTGAAAGCACAGAGTAAAAATTTCCAGACTATTCTAGAATAAGGGATAGGACAAGTAAATATATGGAATGACAAACAGGAAATAAATGTAGGGCAAGAAAGCAAAGCAGGGCAAAAGGCATGGGGGGTATCATGTTGGAGAGGTTGGTTATGTCACATAAGATGATCAGAAATAGTCTCTCCTTTGGGAGGCAGAGGCGGGTGGATCACGAGCTCAAGAGATCGAGACCATCCTGGTCGACATGGTGAAACCCCGTCTCTACTAAAAATACAAAAATTAGCTGGGCATGGTGGCACATGCCTGTAGTCCCAGCTACTCAGGAGGCTGAGGCAGGAGAATTGCCTGAACCCAGGAGGCGGAGGTTGCGGTGAGCCGAGATCGTGCCATTGCACTCCAGCCTGGGTAACAAGAGCAAAACTGTCTCAAAAAAAAAAAAATACTCTCTCATAAGGATATGAGAAAGCAATAATGCAGTTAGTTGAGGAAAAGGAATCCAAGGCAGAAAGGACAGCAAGTGCAAAGTATGAAGCTAGCCCAGGTGAGGGCGTCTGAAGGAGACCCTTGTCTTCTTATTCCCTTTCTCTTGCATTCACTTTCCCAGGGAAGAACCCCAGAAGCTCCTACCAAATGCACCCACTGCATCTGAAAACAACTTCTGCCTTCAGTATCTGATGTCTTCCTACACAGCCAGCTGGGCTAAAAATCAGATACCTGCAGGTCTTCTTTGCCTATTCTCATTTGACCTAGGAGCCTGGGCAGCAAGTTACCTGCCTCTTCCCTTCTGGTCTTCATATCTTCATCACTGAAGATCCCTGAAGATAATGCTCTTCTAAGGACAGTGATCCCAAGGCAATGGGAGCCAACGATGGAGGGACATTATCAAATCACCGTTTTATAAAAATAAAAAATATTAATTTGTCTGCAGTATGAACCATACATTGGAGAGAGCAAGCTAGCACAGGAAACCCAGTTAGAAGGCTGTTGCATCAGTCCAGTGAGCCATGATGGGGTGACCTAAACCAAGGAACAGCAATAAGGACAGAAAGGTATGAAGATGGTAGAACTGATGGGGCTTGGTAACTAATTAAATGTGGGCCCATGTGGAAATGGGAGGGCTCAGTGATGACTTTGGCTGTCACTCTGGCAACCAGAGTTTGGGAGTGCCACTCACTGAGACAGAGAAGAATAGCAGAAGGAGGGTAGAGAAAGATGATGTTCTTAACCACAGCCTGGACTATCTTAGGGTTTGTTAAAGAGCAATCAACAAGGATATAAGGGAATCCATGTGCATGTAATTGAACAGATGAAACTTACAAGTGTAAATAATTAGGGGATATTTTGAAGCAGGACATAAATAGTTGCAAAAATATATGCTTGGGACTGCCAAGTGATCCAAAGGATGCAGGGAGGCTTGAGGTTGTGTGGCAGTAACAAGGAAAACAGATGAGACCGTGATTGAGTTTTGAAGATTTAAATGAGTGGAGAGAAATAAGTGATGAGGAAATGATGACCAGGCTGGTTGCCTAAACAAAGTCACAGCTGTAGGTGTGAGGGAGCTGTGTGTCAGAAGCACTGAGTCAAATAAATATATAAGAATTATCCATAGCTGTAGTCCAGGCTGCGCTGAAATTAGTGAAGAAATCACGATACTGGTGAACAAAAATTCTGGGAATGTAAGTTGTGCAAGGTGGGCAATGGTAAATGTGCGGGGTTTGGTTGAAGGGCCTGAGTTGTGAAGTTCGATAGGCTTCTGTTCACATCCTGGAACCTTTGCTAATGAACATGATGCTGCTGGGCCAGTGAATTCATCTTTGCTAGTCTTAAGTCCCGTATGTGAGAAAGAGAAAAGTAGTACCTCACTATTCTCTGATGAATACATGAGATGGTACAGAGTAAACACTCAACATATGTTCATTCCCTTCTGCCACTCATTTTGAGTCCTGGTTCATCATGAGATATTTGAATGGCCGGCGTCCCCGATATCAGGCTGTATGGAATTGGTCTCAGCATCAGTTGACACAAAAGGAGTTCTTTAAGCTCATGGCAGCATAGAGAAACCACTATAAACTAATCTGCTTATAGGATGAGTTGTGATCTTAAGCCTGAACATGTTGAATATGACGAATAAATTGCAAATAACTTACAGGTGTCAATGCCATGTGGGTGTGGTATCAACTGGCCGCTGGTCTGCCCTCATGAGTCAATGAACCAATCTCCTTAGCCAGGAGGTGCAGGGCACCGCTGAGTCTCACTTATTTCTGCTGCTGCCCTGGCCCTCCTTCCCTGCTTCCATATCCGGGTGTCAGTGCTGACTTCAGCTATCTCAGATTTAGTCCTGAAAGTTACAAGCTTTGTGCAATCAGAAGACTAAATGCTGGTCTGTTGCTGTTGCTCATAAACTGCAGTTTGAGTGAAATAGCTTGTTTTTCATTAATACGTATTTTTCTTTTTCTCCTTTTCTAAAAATTGATGTGTTTAATTTATTTATTTTTTATTTCCACACCTACTCATATTCCTCAGACCACCTTCCCAATGAGCAACTATTCTAAAATTCTTAAAGCACAGGCTGGGTGCGGTGGCTCACCCCTATAATCCCAGCATTTGGGGAGGTAGAGGCAGGCAGATCACTTGAAGTTGGAAGTCCAAGACCAGCCTAGCCAACATGGCGAAACCCTATATTTAATACAAACACAAAAATTAGCCAGGCATGGTGGCAGGTGCTTGTAATCCCAGCCACTCGGGAGGCTCTGGCACAAGAATCACCTGAACCTGGGAAGCGGAGGCAACTGAGTTGAGATCACGCCACTGCACTCCAGCTTGGGCAACAGAGTGAGACTCCACCTAAAAAATAAGATAAAAATTCTTAAAACACATCCTTTTATATATGTGTGTTTCATGAATGGACTAAGTGATAATATACTTAATGGATTAATAATAGAAAAGTTAAATTCTTAAAACATATCCTTTTGTATGTATGTATTTCATGAATGGACTAAGTGATAATATACTTAATGAATTAATAATAGAAAAGTTAAATTCTTTTTTTTTTTGGGGTACCAAATCTTTTTATTTGAAGGAATGGTACAAAGAACTTAAGTGGATGTTTTGGTACAACTTATAGAAAAGGTAAAGGAAACCCCAATATGCATGCACTGCCTTGGTGACCAGGAAGCCACCCTGTGGCTATGGGGAAATTAGCCAAATTAGCCAAAGGCTTAGCTTTCATTATCACTGTCTCCCAGGGTGTGCTTGTCAAAGAGATATTCTGCCAAGCCAGATTGGGGTGCTCCCATCTTGCGCAAGTTGGTCACGTGGTCACCCTATTCTTTGATGGATTTCACCTGCTCATTCAGGTAATGCGTCTCAATGAAGTCACACAAATGGGGGTCATTTTTGTCAGTGGCCAGTTTGTGCAGTTCCAGTAGTGACTGATTCACATTTTTTTCCAAATGTAATGCACACTCCATCGCATTCAGCCCGCTCTCCCAGTCATCATGGTCTGGTTTCTTGATATCCTGGAGGAAGATGCGGCCACCTCGTTGGTTCTGCAGCTTCATCAGTTTCTCGGCATGTTCCCTCTCCTCATGAGACTGGTGAAGAAAGTACTTGGCAAAGTTCTTCAAAGCCACATCATCTCGGTCAAAGTAGTAAGACATGGACAGGTAAACATAGGAGGCGTAGAGCTCCAGGTTGATTTGGCGGTTGATGGCGGCCTCTGAATCCTGGTGGTAGTTCTGGCGCACCTGCGAAGGTGATGAGGTCGTCATGGCGGCGGCTAAGGAGAGGCGGCGGCGGCTAAGGAGAGGCGGCGACGGCGGTGGCTGCGCGGCGCTGGAGAGGCGGGGGCCTTGGGACGATCCGAGGACGCGGTGTGGAGGTGACGGAGGGCTGGCTGTAGGCGGCCGGCCGGGGTGGGGGACGAGCGCCGGGTTCCGTCCTAGCACTGTTGAAGCAGGAAACCGCGGCGACTCTCGGCGAAGAACGTCTCTAAATTCTTAAAACACATCCTTTTGTATGTACGTATTTCATGAACGGACTAAGTGATAATATACTTAGTCAATTTTTTTGTTCTTCCTCCTCCTCCTTGACTTCCTTTCCTGGGCTGTGAACATCTCCAGGATGGGCACATGCCTGCTTAGTCTCTCCAAAGCCTAAGTCTCTCAAGAGTTTAGAACAGTCTCCACATAGTGATTCTCAAAAAAACAACAAATTCTTATGGGTCCAGGTTGAACCAAATTCTACAATGTTCCAGAGACTTAAAGACTTCACGCATGAAATCTTTGTAATGCAATTGAAAATGGTTTAATTATGCCTGCTGACAATTTGTGGACGCAGCAGCTGAGCTCTCTACAAACTGACAATAAAGAACCAGTCAGGGCTCTGAAAGAGAACTCAAGGAGTAAACAAAGGGCTTCAATCCAGGGAAATGATTGTGATTCTTATACAAACGGTATCACTTGATTCTCTTGTTCCAGACTGTGCTCCACATTGAGATAACCATGGTTTTACAGAAAGAATCCTGGAGTTCCAAGACTCATGATTAAATCCCACTTATAAGCTCTTATCATTTCAGGTTATTTATTTATTTGTTTATTGCTTTCTAAGGGGGCCAGACTTTAAAAGCAGGGAAAAAGCAACATTTACTATCAGAATTTGCATGGGACACAAAAGGGACTTTGAAGTAAAGCATTATTAAGGGTGGAAACCGCTCTAGAGATTAGCTACTTTTTTCAACTCTCTCGAGGGCCACACTGTGAATGAATATGCAGGAAGGGGAAGATGTTTATGGACCTGATATTCTGCCAGTAAAAACATACAAGCTGTTAAACATTGAAAAACTCTCAAACTAGTTGATAAGTTCCATTCCACCCCAGGCTCTTAGCCCCAACCCCTCCATCCTTATTCTAGGTCTTCATCGACTTTCAGGGTTTCCTACGCAGCAGCTGGAGTAATGCCAGATGGTGCGTGCTGAGGTACTGCTCAGGTAACAGCCTCCCATTTAGGAGCTCTGTTCTAGTTGATCAGACCCTTGCTATGGTGACTGTTGGCCATTTTAGACAGGCGAGTGCGCATGCCTGTGCGTGTGTGTGTGTGTGTGTGTGTGTGCATGTGTGTGGATGTGGGTGTGCCTGTATGTGTATATCTCCCTGCCTCTCTTTTTCTGCTTCTTCCGCACAAGGATTCCATTCTCCTCTCTCTGACACAAGATTTCATGTTCTTATCACTAGTTTCTCTTCCTTTGTCACCTAACCCTGCATAGGATTACATGACCTGTCCACTTCCTGACATTCAGCTTGTTTCTAGCTTCCAGTTTCAATTTCCTGGTGTCAGAAACCACATTGATCCAGTTAACTTTTCTATCCAAAGTCACATCACTGAGCCCTAGCTATCTGGGTCTGACCACCAGCAAAGCAGGGTAGGGGAAGATGATGATTCAGCTTCCCTTGGAAGAGTATGACATTGATCTGTACAGAACAAATAGTTTTCATAGAAAGCAATTCTGGATTCATCTGTAAAAAATTTCTTGAAAGAGCTTGGAACATAGTGGAAAGTCAGAAGGGTCTGAAGCTGACTCTGTGAGAAGCTAGAAGTTAGTTCAAGACCAGTTCCATCACCTACTACTTGTGATGTTAAACTTAGAGAATTCTCTGGGCTTCTATATCTTATAGTGCAAAGTGAAGAGGAGTAGATTTCTACTTTATGAGACTACTGTGAGATTGAAATAAGAAGTTCCCTGTGTGTGATGGTAAAGATTAAGAGCTTTGGGGTCTATCAGACCTCTTCCTCTACTCATTAGCCAGAGGATTGGGGACAAATAATATAAAAGCTTATAACAAGCAATCCCCCAAAATTGGAGTTGAGGTTACTGGAAAATTGAGGCAACTCACATAATTTGAGACAATCCCTGTCCAGGTTGGAGAGGGAACTCTAGCTGGTGAAGCCTGTGAAACTTTCTTTCTAGGGCACTACCACAGGACGTGCATTCTACTCCAGCTTCACAGTTCTACAAAGAAGCATCTGACTGGCTCGGCTTTGGTTACTGTATGCAACAGACTGAATGTTTATGTCCCCACCCCCAATTCATCTGCTTAAATCTGATCCCCAATGTAACGGTATTTGAACAGGGGCCCTTTGGGAGGTGAGTGGGTTATGATGGTGGAGCCCTCATCAACAGCATTAATGCCCTTAGAAAAGACGTCCCAAAGAGTGCCTTTGCTCCTTCTACCAAGTGGAACACAGAGAAAAGATTCCTTGTCTATAAACAAGGAATCAGGTCCTCACCAGTTAACCCAAATCTGCCTGCACCTTGATCTTGGACTTCCAGCCTCCACGACTATAAGAAACAAATCTCTGTTGTTTGTAAGCCACCCAGTCTATAGCATTCTATGACTATCAGGTTGCTAACATTGTACTGTATTCCATAAAGCAGAGAGAAGTATAAGAAATGGCCCTGCCTTTCAGAATCTTTTTCTTTTATACTTTAAGTTCTGAGGTACATGTGCAGAATGTGCAAGTCTGTTACATAAATATATGTGTGCTATGATGGTTTGCTGCATCCATCATCCCACCATCTGCATTAAGTATTTCTCCTAAAGCTTTCCCTCCCCTATCCCCCACAACTGTTATCCCTCCCTGGTCCCTCACCCCAACAGACCCGTTGTGTGATGTTCCCCTCCCTGTTTTCATGTGTTCTTATTGTTCAACACCCATTTATGAGTGAGAATATGCTGTGTTTGCTTTTCTGTTCTTGTGTCAGTTTTCTGAGAATGATGGTTTCCAGCTTTATCCATGTCCTTGAGAAGAACATGAAATCATCCTTTTTTATGGCTGCATAGTATTGCATGGAGTATATGTGCAACATTTTCTTTATCCAGTCTATCATTGATGGGCATTTTGGGTGGTTCCAAGACTTTGCTATTGTGAACAGTACCACAATAAACATACATGTGCATGTGTCTTTATAATAGAATGATTTATAATCCTTTGGGTATATACCCAGTAATGGGATTGTTGGGTCAAATGGTATTTCTTCAGAAGGTGTCCTTCCAGAATCTTACAGTGTAGATGAGGAAAATAACAATGCATAATTACAGGCTTGATTTTATAATACAGATTACAAGTACAAAAGGACAAAGTGGAGCACCTTAATAGAGGGAGGGGTGATGGCAAATGAAAAAAAAAATTCCAAGAGACAAATAGAAGTGTTGTAAGAAAAATAATTTGGAAAAAATTGATTTTGAGGCTAGACTAGAAAGTAATTTTCTATTCCATTTCCTGAGCAGTCTCATACCCACAACAAAAATAGACTTATTTATAATGCCATTGATTGCCTTGTATATAGAGTTAAGAATATAAAAAAAGGAGGGGGCACATTCCATTTTGACAGATGCAGAAATAATAAGAAAAACGCAGTCATCATTCCTCCACTGCTCCCTCTGGATCTTTTCTGTTTTCTCTGACTCTCTGCCTTGCCAAGCAATTTAGTTTTATCCCTACGAATGAAGCAATTTACATGATTTGAGTTTGGCTTTGTTTGTGTATTACTGAGAAATGCCCTATACCTCCATCATCAATTACCTTGAACAATATTGTGAGGATTTATTTGAAAATAGATTTAAGCAAAATGTATCTTTCACACACACAGAGAATCCAACTATAGTATTAGAAGATAAATTAACGTTTCCACTAATCTAATCCAGGCTGTCTATGAAACATTTCTTAATAAGATAGTCTAAAGGGCTGCATTCTGCTTATGCACCAGCCTGTGGATTTTTGCCAGGGCTCTGCCTCTCACCTCCACTTTATGTTCTTTCTCACACAGGCATTTCAGTATTGGTGCATTCTGATTTCCTGCAGTGAGAGGTGATTTCATAATGAACAGTCCCCAGCGCAGCAAGGCCAAGGATAGCTTGGACATGACACCTTCAAAGGAAGTCTCAGTTCTAGAGCTTAGAGACTGGAGGGTGTGTGTGTGTGTGTGTGTGTGTGTGTGTGTGTGTGTGTGTGTATGATGCTAAGGCTTCCTTCAAAGAGCTAGCTGGTCCAGGAAGAAAAATTTTGATCTTGTTTCTTCCTTATTCCACAAGAAAGTAAAAACAGCCAGCATTTTTCATACTGTCTTCTGGGATTTTTATACCTATTAATACTCACTAAAGCTTCAAAATAACTGAGTAAGGTCCATAGGATTAGTATCACCATTTTATAGATGAGAAAACTAAGGCACAGAGAGGTTAAGAAAGCTGGCCGGATGGATGAACTGGTGGTACACTCTGGAGGCAGGTTTTGAACAGAGGTAATTTGAATCTAGAGCTTGTTTCACTGTGTATTAGATTTCTGAGTTTCATGTGCAGGTTTGCCACATGGCTATATTGCATAACGGTGAGGTTTGGCCTTCTGGGGTACTCATCATCTGAATAGTGAGCATTGTACCCAAGCTTAGTATACAGAAATAATAATGTTACAGTATACAGAAATACTATAATGTACAGAAATAATATTCTGTATATTCTTTTTTTTCCAGCCTTCCCCCTTTTGGAGTTCCCAGTGTCTTCTCCCTTCTGTAGGCCCATGTGTACCCATTGTTCAGCTCTCACTTATGAGTGAGAACATGTGGCACTGGGTTTTCTGTTTCTGAGTCATTGCGCTTAAGATGATGGCCTCCAGTTCCATCCATGATGCGGATGCTGCACAATGATTTTATTCTTTATAATGTCTGTGTAGTATTTCACAGGGTTTATGCTCTTAATCCCTTAAATATGCTACCAGAAGACGTTTTTGAGGACCTCATACACACACCCGCACCCAGAATATGATCCTGAAAAAAATTTGTTTAAATATAGTCATTAATTAAAATACTCAATTTCAGATCCTTGGCTCCAGACAAAATGGCTACACAGATCAACTTGCCTTTTTATTTCTTCTCTACCCCATTTACTGTCAATGATTTTCCATTCCCATTCCCACCAATGAATACTACTATGCTGTACAGATAGGGGAGCTGCCATCCCCCTGCACTCTGCAGAAGTGACCCCACTTAGGGCATAATGGCTCCTTGTGAGTGCCATGGTTATTGTTATTATATATTTATGAAATGCTCCTTATATTCTTGTACTCATATTCTAAGCACTTCTTACATGTATTATTTAAACCACATCCCAACTCTATATGGCTTACTACTGCCAGCCCCATATTTTTAGAGTTTGAGAACGAAATGAGATTTTGCATATAAAGTCTATTACTTATTCCACTTAGCATAATGTCCTCTAGGTTCACCCATGTTGTCACAAGTCATAAGATTGCCTTCTTTTTAAAGGCTGTATAGTGTTTCATTGTGTTTTTATATCACATTTTCTTTATAAGTTGATCCCTTGATGGACACTTACGTTGCTTCCCTATCTTGCCTATTGTGAATAATGCTACAGTGAACACGGGAACATGCTACCTCAATTATTATGTGTCAATTAAAAATGACATTTTTTAGTCCATTGATCAGTACCTGGTTCAAAGGAAGCACCCCAAAATGTCAGCTGTTGTCATTACCATCATCATTCTCTTTTTTTATTATTGTACTTCTTACTATTGCTTTAACACAGCTCATAGGGGATGCAGGACAGCTTAGAACTTGGATCTGTGTGCCTCCAAAGCCTATGCCTTCATCATCACCATAAAGTCTCTGTGCAAACATCAGCAACCAAAACAGTGAGAGAGCTATGAGCCAGCACATCTGAAGAGTGGCTAACAGACAGGGTGTGTTCATTGGGGTGTAGCTAAGACTCAGGGAAGTGGAAATAATATTCTATTTTTTGCCATTGAGCCTAAGTGGGACCAATAGTCACAACTTCAGAGAAGCAATGTTTAACTATACTTGTGGGGCATTGCCACAATCTTTCCTTACTAACAATGAAATAGGATTTTCTGCACTGAGACTGGTATTTTTATACCTGGAAATACTAACTTAGAAGGTACACAACTATCCATCAGAGACCATAGAAAGAATTTCTTGAGGTAATGTCACGAGTTAACTTCAACCATCCGCTACAAATGAAATTCTATGATTCATACAGAAGCCTGGCAGCCTAGGAAATTTCCCTTCCTCATCCCAACACAGACACAAGTTGCAAGCCTTCTTTGTTTACCTTCTATTCTATTCCTTTCAAATTTCAGGACCTCAAAACTTATCTGATAAAATAATAGTCTTAATGTATCTCATTTTCAGTAGATCAATATGTTACTCCTTCTGCTGAATTTGTTTTAAAACAACTAAAAATATTAATTACATAAATAAAACATGTATATTATGGAAAATTAGAAAATATTTTAAAAGATAATTACGAAACAAAATTACAAAATCTAAAAAAAAGAAAGATAATTTATCTATAATCTCTATCAATATGTTGATACATATTTTGCCAACCTATTTTTAACTTTTTGCAATTTAAAAGATGAATTCTGAAAACACATATATGGCTCTAAATATAGAAATATTCTGTAGAGTGGAAATTATGCATATTTTCACTGCAGTAGACCAAATATTGAGCACTTAACTACATGCGAAATATTGTGTAAGTTACTAACAATACACAATCAATAAGTCAGGATTCCTTCTCTCAAGACTCTCACAATCTAGGCCAGGAAACAGCACGTCAGTAAACATTAATAAAAGTATGCGTGTAATAAGAGTTGCTGTAACAATAAGTACATATGGGTTTATTCGTGCTCCCAGAAGTAATAATGGCTATAATCACAGTAACTAACAGTATTCAAAATTTTACACTTATTTTAGCTGGTTTTAACCTTACGACAACCTTGGGAGTTGACAAGCATTTTTATTTCTATCTCCATTTTAAGGAAAACAGAGAAATATAATAGAAAAACTGTGGGCGGGAACCAAGGAGATTTACATTCAACTCTTGATTCTGGTTCTGACTAGCGACATAACCTTAAACTGTCACTTAACATGTTCAACTACCTTTCCCGGTAGCTTTCAGGTTTAGAATTCATGTCTGTAGGCAGGTAATCCCTAAAATGCAGCTTTCGTTACTGACCAAAGCTCAGAATAAGTCAGCGATTTGTCCAGGATCACACAAGTAGTGAACAGAGTGGGAACTCTACGTCTCTGATTCTAATCCTGTCTTCCACTGCAGCACCACTTAGAGCACTTAGGCAATCGTCTGTTGTAGGCAATGGGACGGTGTCAAAAATAGAGCAGGTGCTACATAAATATCTCTATGTGTCTATATATATATATGCATTTTACATATTTCTCTCCATTTTCTTTTTCTTCATAAGTGACCAGAAAAAAAGAAAAGGTCAAATAATAGTTGGGTATTTTTCCCACTAAAAATCTGCTGCCCGAATTCCCATTTCACAGTCCCCAATGTCAATAGTGCAGGCTGCAATTAAAAGAGGAAATGAGGAGGGCTCATTGTGCCTATGGAGAAATCCATTCTATAACTGCAAAACCTGCAAAGTAACTCTGCTCATGAGACACGGACCATTTGCCTTCTAGGCTATGACTCTACTGTCCTGTGGACTGGGCTGAAAGCCCACCTGAGACCTCTCAAGATACCAGTTTAGTTTCCATTTTAATTTGATGGGTAATGAGTTCCTTTTATAGAAGATGCTCACCCTCCTTAGTTCTCTATAATAATGAAACAGGACTGGTAAAGAAACACAGAGCAGTGGTGAAGAGAGAAACCCAGTCAACCAGGCCACTGCCTGCTGACCATGAGTCAGCAAAGTAACAGTGTTATGTAACACGGCTGAAATGAGCCATGCCATCTGAGAACAAACCACAGAAGCTGGAGTTATAAGAAACCTTTGAGTATTCTCTTTCAAAACAAAATTTTTTTAACTCATTCCATAATCAGAAATACATTTTACAATTATAAGCTAACACACACGTATAAATACATGAAACAAAAAACTTTCATAAGATGATGTTTATCCTTACCACACGGGATGCAGTCCAATATTGCCTAGTCTGACCCATTCTCTTCTTTACTACTTGGCAGTAAATTAATTTCTCAACATGCTAATAATCACTACATGTGGTTTGCTTGAAAAAAAGCTGCTTAGAATATCTCATTCAATCATCTTTGCAATGTCCATGCCAATTCTGATTCATGCCAGCATGGGGTACTCTTTAAGAAAGTCAAAATAATTCAAGAAACGTGAATTTACCAAAAAATGATGAAAGAAGAATAATAATCTTCACCTATCATTGTGAGCACTTACTATATACCAGACTCCAGGCTGGTGCTCCAAATCGATGTACTATTTCATCCTTACAGCGAGCCCTTTAGACGGTTCTGTTATCACGTCTGTTTTACAGATGAGGAAACCGAGGCTTCCACTGAAGGCTAGCTGTTTCTCAACAAGGGTCAATTGGAGCTCAGTTATCTGCAGTTAATCCATTAATTATCATCTAGTCCATTTAACCATCTGATCCATCTGGTACTCTGTCATCTGCGGGAGGGAGGATATTAGGGACTAACGCTTTTGTTACATTTGCTTTTCCTCTTAGATGTCACTTGACCCTGGCATTGGCCTTTTTTGATCTTACCCTGCTTTCTGTAATAGGAAGTTTCCTGGGGCATACAACCAGAGTTGGTCCTGGAATGAAAACATGGATTCAACAAATCATCCCTGGAATTCTATCTGTACGCATTTCTTCCCTCCATCTTCAACCTGTTCACTTTCATTATGAGGGCAAAAGGCCACACCAGCTCCAGGCATCACAGTCTCACATGACTGCAGCCAAACTGGAGAGACAAGGGAGGAAAAGGGCTTTCTCCTCCCTATTTTTATTTTTGGTTGTTGTTGTTGGGTTTTGTTTTTGTTTTTGTTTTTTGTTTGCAAGACAGAGTCCTGCTCTGTCGCCCAGGCTGGAGTGCAGTGGCGAGATTTTGGCTCACTGCAGCTTCCACCACCCAGGTTTAAGTAATTCTCCCTCCTCAGCCTCCCAAGTAGCTGGGATTATAGGCACCTGCCATCACAGAAGCTAATTTTTCTATTTTTGTAGAGACAGGGCTTCACCATATTGGCCAGGCTGGTCTTGAACTCCTGATCTGAGGTAATCTGCCCGCCTCGGCCTCCCAAAGTGCTGGGATTACAGGCATGAACCAACGCATCCGACCTTCCTCCCTGTTTTTGGATTGGAAAACTGTTTTTTCTTAAAGGCCTCAAAATGCTTCCATTGGCCAGAGCCCAATCACTAGCTCACCTCAGACCAATCACTGCTATATCTGCTGCCTTCCTTAAGGTGGGCATTTTGCCACATGTACAAAACCATGATTCTGTTAGTGAGGAACAGTGGTCATGACTGTTGGGTAGGCAGCTAACACTATCTGCTCCACTGGCCTTTTAAAATCTGCATCGTGTTCATCTGGCCACATCTCTCCCCACTTTCTCCCGACATTGAACTCCCACTCAAACTTTACTGACCTTTTTTTCTTTAGTTATTTCAGTGTGCAATGACTTACTAATCTTAGAACGTTTACTCTTGTTCTTTCCTTTGCCTGAAACATTCCTCACCCAACTTCCATCCTTTTATACTTGTTAATCCCTACGCTTACTCAAAGTCTTGAATTAAATGTCCTGTCCTTCAGGAAACCATGTCTGTGTAAGGTCTGGGTTAGGTGCCGCTCGTACCTACTCTCTGCTTGGCTGAAATGAAATTTAGAAGCCATGTCTGTCATTACTTTTCTTGTACCCTCAGTCCCTATTAAGGTAGCCTCAGTGGTCTTTTGCTAAATATGTATTGATTAAATGATTAAAAGCCACAGTTATTCAGTACAAAGGGCATTGTATTTTAATATTATCTATTTTGAGTACACATAAGAGACATTATCAAATTTTTATAAACCACATAACAAAATTGCAGTGTGTGCTCATCCCAATTTTACTCAATAGAAAATGAAACTCAAAGGGATCATGTTCAAGGCCACAGAGCTTGTGGATAACTGAGACAAAATTTAAACCCTGATCTGATTCTAGAGGCCAGGTATTTTCCATTCCATCATACTGCTGTCCAGTAAGAGACACATCAACTCAAAGTCCTCCTCCAGCCCTAGTTTGTGATATTACCTAGACAAATTTTTTCTGTAAAGGGACAGAGAGTGAATATTTTATTTGAAGGACATATAGTTTCTGTTGCAACTAATCTACTCTTTGAAAGCAGCCATGGATAATATGTAAATAAATGAGCTTTTGTTGTATTCCAATAAAACTTTATTTGCAAAAACAAGTGACAAGCCAAATTTGGTTCACAGGCCATAGTTTGCAAAACCTCTGACCTAGAACATTTCAGTTCCCAGTTCTCAGCTCTGTGTTTTTCATCTGTGAACTGGGTGGTTTGGATTTAACACCTACTAAGGCAACTTTGTACTCTGAAACTCAAGTATTAATTACTGTTCTAAAGCGCCCCAAAATTCTGTTATGTTCATTCTATTAGTGATAAGAAAGCTACAGTGTGAGGTTTTATTCAATCAAAATATAAACATAAATAATATGTGTGTTTAGAAAAAAACTATTAAAAAGAAACACACAATACATAAAGTGAAAACTGTAGACAATAAATATAAACTAAAGCACAAAAAAAGGAAAAAGTTTAGCCATGTGTTAGCATATGAGACTTCTTTGATTTACTGTTTCTACTATATAAAATAATCTAACACTTCTTTAAAAATAGTCTCTCAATGTTTAGCTTGTGTTATCACTTAAAATGTAGGTGCCGTAATTCCCCTTTAAACATTTTAAATATTGATTCTTGCTTTCAGAAGGTTACAATGAACACATATAGAAATAATTATAAATAGACTTACCCATTATAAGCCTTTGGAGATCCATAAAGAAATATTTACTCTTATAGCATATAGTTGTTGTAAGCATTGAATAAGATTTTTGTACCTGGCAAAAACTTGACCAAAAGGGAGTGTTTTATCCATTGTAATTGTTGTTGTGGTTATTAGTATTACTTTGCTGACTTCTATTTAGGTTGATGTCAGAAGCAATGTCTTATACATTAGAGCTATGATCCTCTACTGGGGGCAATTTTGACCCCCAGGGACATTCAGTGATGTCAAAGAAATTTTTGGTTTACACGACTCGGTGCTGCTTCTAGCACCCAGTAGGTAGAGGCCAGTGATGCTGCTAGACACCCTCTAATTCACAGACCAGCTCCTCACAACAAAGAATGATCTAGCCTAAATGTCAATAATGTTAAGGTAGAGAAACACTGCATTAGACCCAGTAACCCCTGTACCTAGTATGGTTCCAAACAGAACGCAAAGCATTGTCAATAAATGTTTGCAATTGAATAAATGAGTGGACGAATAAAAGTAGTCACCATCATGACAGGGTTTTGCTTTTGCCTTATACGTTGCTAAGGAGACGGGTCTATTGACTTCACAGTATTTACTTGATATATACATTAGATTATAAGCTTCATGTCATCTGTGACAAGGTTAAACCTCCAATGCATGGCATAGCAATGACATGTAATAGGTGTTCCGTATGTAGTGGCTGAATATATAGGTCATCAAAGAATAATCAGGGGTAGTTCCTTTTGCCTATTAAACTAGATTAATTTATTCAACCATTATTATTATTGTTACAAACACTTGCTGTGTCCTGCCTCTATCCTTGGTGCAGGAATGGTGGGGATTTCCCTCTCACCCTCCCTCTTACCCCAGAAAAGTAGGTTTGCATGTTTACATAAAATTTCATGTAACTCTCAGTTTTTCCACAAACTTGGGGGAAAAAAATCTGTGGAGCAAATCCTGGCAGCAAAGCACAGCCCAGCTTGCTCAACGCTGAGAGGTTGTGTGCATTTTGATGGGGCAGAAATAATACATCGAGATAATTATGCTGAAGGAGCTGAGGCGGAAAATGCAAGAATGGCTGCTGAACATATAAGCACACAATAACTGGAGAATTCCACTGAGCCCCAGGCGGCCAAGGAACTGCAGCTCGCCGAGGGACAAAATAAGTGTTGTTGGTTTGTTCGTTGGTGGAAGAGGTTGTTATTGCAGAAGGTTTTTTGTTTCGTGTTGTGTTTTTGTTTTTGTTTTAAGCCACTGCCTTGAATGAGGAAAAAGAAACATTTAGAGAATCATCAATTCTAAAATCTCCCATCAGGGAGAGTCTGTCCTTCACAGGAAATATTAACCTTGGCTTTATTAACCCTTGGATGCCCGCACATGTCTGAACACATAAGGCCTCATATTCATGTAAGATTATTTTTCAGATTTCTCTTTTCCTCTAGACATCTCTTTTCAGATTCATGACCTCCCAAAAAAGGTAACCACTAACCCACTGCTCTTGAACCCTTTAACTCTACCAATTAATGCTTTTTATTAGTTGGCATATGCCAAGTACTGTGCTGAAGAATTGTATGCATATATTCCCCTTTAATTGTAAAATAACCTTATGAACTGCATAAAGAAAATGTGATACATACACACCATGGAATGCTATGCAGCCATAAAAAAGAATAAGCCCATGTTCTTTGCAGGGACATGGGTAGAGCTCTAGTCGATTACCCTTAGCAACTAACACAGGAACAGAAAACCAAATACCACATGTTCTCACTTATAAGTGGGAGCTAATTGATGAGAACACATGGATACATAGAGGAGAACTCACCGGGGCCTTTCAGAGGCTGGAGGGTGGGAGGATGGAGAGGATCAGGAAAAATAACTAATGGATACTGGGCTTAATACTTGGTGATGAAATAATCTGTACAGCAAACCCCCATGAAACAAGTTTACTGTTTACCTATGTAACAAACCTGCACATGTACCTCTGAACTTAAAATAAAAACTAAAAAAAAAGTAATGATTTTACTAAGTGTACCTTATCTGTGACACTTTTTAAATGGCCTATGATAAAGTTTACTCATGGCTCAAAAAGAACATTCTATCCAGTAAATGTCTAAGTCACCAAAAGAAATAATAATAACTCTGTGAGGTAGGCACTTACAGTGTCCCCATTTTCTGAGTGAGAAAGTGGAAGCTTACAGAAGCGATTGGACTTGACAATGTGTGGAGGCCAAATTCTGACCTCAGTGGTTTCAACCCTAAATCCCACAATTCAGTGATAACAAGGTTGTGGGGAGTGAATTCCATTCAGATAACTATATGTTTTGAGGTGATTATTTAACTCCTCTGATCCTCTAATTCTCAATCTATAAAATCAAGTTAATGGTAATAATATTAACCATTTCATAAGGTTGTCATGAGGATTTAAATAAAAACAGTTTAGCAGAGTATGTGTCACACATAAAGCTGGCAACATATTGTAGGTAAGCACAATTCCATAGCCCTGTAACTTAGTTTCTCACTACTATGTTTCAGATAAGGAATCCAAAGCCTCAGGAGGGCTGGTGACTTGCCACAAGGCCAGAGAGTGATCGTTTAGGGACTAGATCTTAAGTGTCCCACTTAATAAATCAGGGTGATTTCTGCTATGCTTAATCTCATCCAACATCAGGGAGAATCACCTTCTCCCCCAGCCAGATGAAAGCTACATAAAAGAAAGCAAATCCTAAGGCAATAGGAAAAGGTGATCCTCAATCAACACATCACAACAGGTATTTGTAAACCACTTAAAATGGCATTAAGCAGCTATGCTCCTGTGTTTTCTTCAGCTTGTTCACTGAGATTGATCTAAGTGAAATGATAAAAGAAAAGGGGAGTTAGTAAGGAAGACATTGAATCGGAGTTCATCTCTTTGTAAGAAAATTCCTGGCTGAATTCTTACCTAAATCATTCTGTCTCCTCAGAAGAGCTTGGAAGGATAGAGCAGTCACAGGTTCTGAAATGAGACAAATCCGAGCTCTGAACTGAGTAAGCAGTGTGACCTTCAGCAAGTGTTCCAGCTGCTCTGACACTCATGACACTCAAGTGTAAAATGAGAGAAAATGCCCACTTGCCAGTGAGGGCAGAAGAGTTCAATGACATCACAAAACAATTTGAAAATAAGGAAGTTCAGGTTCTGGAGTTCAACAGACCTGAGTTCATTCTGACTGTAACACTTATGAGCTGTGTAACTGAGAAAGGTACTTCACCTCTGTAAACCTCATAGTCTTCATCTCTAAAATAGGAACAACGATGTCTTTTGTGATTGTGATCAAGATCACAATTGTGATTAAGTAGGCTGATCTTCATGTAAAGAAATTGATAAATTAGCTGGCAAAAAACAAGGTTTTCAATAAAAGCTAAATAATAAGTATAATAAATTATTGTCCTTCATAATTATTTACTGAGTAGGAACCAGTGCTGATGACCCCTGAATTGATCTGTGCATTTACTCATCAAACACACTTTGACTAATCACTATATGCCATGTTTTGCACAAGATTTTGCATGCCACCTTTAGAAGATCAGAACTAAAACTCAAAAAAGAAACCCACAAAATTCAAGTGGACATAAAAAGTGTCTTAAATATTTGAAGAAGCGTGACACAAAAAGGGATTAATTTTCATCTTAGCATATTCAGAGAAAAAAAATGAGGGCCAAGTAGTAAAAAATTACAAGATGGAACATTTGCATTTTGCATAAAGTAAGACTTCTACTGCTTAGACATATTTAACAACGAGATAATTGGCCTTGAAAGGTATCGAGCTTCCTCTTATTCAAAACAATACAGGTTTATTTTCTTCCATTTCCCTGCCACATGAATAGCCTGGTTTTCCAAACATGCTGTGCCCTTTCACATCTCTGGGGCTCTGTGCATGCTGTTCCTTGTCCCTGAAATGATCATCTCCCACCTTATTGACACAGTCATTTTCTAGTCAAGGTTGGAAGTTCTCAAGATCCTTCCCCAGTGTTAACCTACCCTCTGTGGTCCTATAGCAAGCTGTATACTCTCCATGAAAGCATTTCCATTGTTTTAATTCTGCTAACCAGTGCCATTCTCACTTGACCACTTAGGGGATTAGGATTGTGTCTCTCACAATTTTGTGTTCCTTTAGGGTCTGGGACTCTACCTGAACATAAAATCCCCAGTCAGTAATAGCTGAATGATAATCAATAAATTACTGTATCCTGAAAACATCCTAGAAGAAATGCTCTAACCCATGTTAGACACTTCCATAGATGGTCTGTAACAGTCAATTGGATAAGCTAGCCCTATGCTGAGAAATGCAAAGTTCAAAAGTCTCTGGTGTTAACACATTTAAGTTTATTTCTCATTTATACTGTGGCTCAAAAAGCAAGGCTGCTTCCTTTTGTGACCTCATCGTCCAAACCAAGACCTCTTTAATCTACACGGAAGCAAAAGAAAAACTGGAAACTCTTAAAGGTAATTTTTTCCTACCCCAGTCAGAAGACACACGCTTCATTTCCACGCACACTTTTGGCCAGATGAAGTTCCATGTCTTCACCTAACTTCAAGGGGAACTAGGAAGCATAGTATTCCATAGGCCCAAAAGGGAGGATTGAAAAATTGAATTTTTTGAACTTATTCACAAGTATCATCTTTGTCACATGGTCACTGGGAGTTGGCATAAAATATTTTTTAGAATGCAATTAATATTTGCCATGCTACATAAATAATGTTTCTGAGCCATTTAAAATATCCACCAAATTCTATTCCAATTACAGTAGTATAACCATATACCTAAAAGTTACATTAGAGAAAAGATATACAAATATTAATGCAAATAGTATTAAATAACATACACATCATGTCTTCAATTTTGCTAAAAAGGAATGTGTGTTTACATATACGTAAAAAAGACTAGAAGAATAGGAACCAATGAGCTAAGTCTGGTTTATTCCAAAAGGTGGTAATATATGTTTTCTCTTTCTTCACTGTGCCTTTTTTAACTTCTTTTTTTTCCAAAAAAGAATTATTACTTTTGTTATCAGAAAAAAGAAATTTTTCTTCCTAATTTACCAAAACAATGTACCTACTGAGCCAAGAAACTATTTAATCACTCAAGGGTGGAATTATCTTTCAGTGCTTTGTATTCTGAACACTCCTGAGGATTCATAAAATCTGTCCAAAGAGAGCAGGGCTTTTGCCTTTCCCTAAAAGGACAGGTCTAAAAGCAATATCCTGCAGATTTTAGACTTTACATGTGGGAAATGCCAACCCTAAACTTAAACAGAAAAATCTCCAGGTTGTAAAACATGACAAGCACAGCTATCCCAGGTGTTAGGTGATGGGGCAGGGACCCAGCAGAGACACAAGCCATAGCTGGAGAGGGTTTCAACCCCATTGCAAGCCTGAGGTTCTTGCAAGGGGTCAGGGGCTCAGGATCATCTTGAGAAAAGGGTAAATTATTCAGAAGAAGGTGGAAGAGAAGTAGGAAGAGAGAAGAGGGAGGGAGTCTAGGGTAGAATGGCAGGACAAAAAGAGTGATAGGATATGGGGAAAAAATTAAGGGAAAAAGAGAGAGGGGAACAAGAGGGAGGAGGAAGAGATCAACAGTTTGGGTTTTTCATACTCAAATAAAATACTCTCATGGTTACAAAGGTGTTTGTCAAACCTGACAAAAACACTCAATAGGGAAAGGATTCCCTAATTAATAAACGGTGTTGGGAAAACTGGCTAGCTCATGAAGAAAACTGAAACTGGACCCCTTCCTTATACTTAATACAAAATTTAATTCAAGATAGATTAAAGACTTAAAGGTAAGACCTAAAACCATAAAATCTCTAGAAGAAAACCTAGGCAATACCATTCAGGACATAGGCATGGGCAAAGATTTCTTGACTAAAACACCAAAAGCAAGGGCAACAAAAGCCAAAATTGACAAATGGGCTCTAATTAAACTAAAGAGCTTCTGCACAGCAAAATAAAGAATAATCAGAGTGAATGGGCAACCCACAAAATGGGAGAAAATTTTTCAATCTATCCATCTGACAAAGGACTAATATCCAGAACCTACAAGGAACTTAAACAAATTTACAAGAAAAAAAACCCATCAGAAAGTGGGCAAAGGATATGAACAGTCACTTCTCAAAAGAAGAGACATTTATGCAACCAACAAACATATGAAAAAAATGCTCATCACCACTGGTCGTTAGAGAGATGTGAATCAAAACCACATTGAGATACCATCTCACTCCAGTTAGAATGGTGATCATTAAAAAGTCAGGAGACAACAGATGCTGGAGAGGATGTGGAAAAATAGGAACACTTTTACACTGTTGGTGGGAGTCGAAATTAGTTTAACCATTGTGGAAGACAGTTTGGCGATTCCTCAAGGATCTAGAACTAGAAATATCATCTGACCCAGCAATCCCATTACTGGGTATATACCCAAAGGCTTAAAAATCCTTCTACTAGAAAGACGCATGCACACATATGTTTACCGCAGCACTATTCACAATAGAAAAGACTTGGAACCAACCCAATGCCCATCAATGACAGACTGGCTAAAGAAAATGTAGCACATATACACCATGGAATACTCTGCAGCCACAAAAAGGATGAGTTTATGTCCTTTGCAGGGATGTGGATGAAGCCGAAAACCATCATTCTCAGCAAATGAACACAAGAACAGAAAACCAAACACTGCATGTCCTTGCTCATAAGTGGGAACTGAACAATGAGAATACATGGGCACAGAAAGGGGAACATCACACACCAGGGCCTGTTGGGGGGTGGGGGACTAGGGGAGGGATAGCACTAGGAGAAATATCTAATGTAAATGATGGTTGATGGGTGCAGCAAACCATCATGACACATGTATACCTATGTAACAAACCTGCCCGTTCTGCACATGTATCCCGGAACTTAAAGTATAATTTTTAAAAAAGGAAAAAAAGTTCAACCCTACCTGAAAAACAAAAACAAAGGTGTTTGTCAAACTCATCCATTCACTTAAAGAAAACCATTTACGATACATCTGAAAGAAAGATGCTTACCTTTGGCTTTTATTGCTGGATTTCTATTCTTGGCTTCATAGGGTCCAATGAAGAAAAACACATTCTAATAAAATTTTCTCAATGTGCATGCACGCACGCGCGCACACACTCACACACACACACACACACACACACAAAATAGCTTGAGTTCTGAAACCAACCACACCTGTTTTCAGATTTTGTTCTGCCATTTACTATCTATGACATTGATACTCAGCCTCTCTCATTCTCATTTTCTTTTCTTTACTTGTTTTTAATCCAAATAATGCACAAACATAGTTTCAGAAGTCTGTTTCACCACTATAGATCTATCCTCCAGCTTCCCTGTCTCTATTTCCATCTCCTGAAAGAAACCACTTTCAGCTCTGTTGCTGCTGCTTTGGACATTTACCACCCATATGTGTAAAGGATAGGCCACATTTGCAAGTGCTTGATCCTTCTGTTTGGTGTGTTATCTGCTGACATCCCACTGCACAAGATAAGAATTTCCCTCCTGTCTATGCTCAGCCTCTTCTCCCCGTCCACCCCCCACCCCCCAATACAGGGACACTCACTCTCCCAGTACTATCTCCACTTCTTGTTTTTTTTTTTTTTTTGCTCTGTCACCCACACCCAGACTGGAGTGCATTGGCATGATCTCGGCTCACTGCAACCTCTGCCTCCTGGGTTGAAGCGATTCTCCTGATTCAGTCTCTGGAGTAGCTGGGATTACAGGCATGCACCACCATGCCCTGCTAATTTTTGTATTTTTAGTAGAGTAGATGTTTCACCATGTTGGCCAGGCTGATCTCAAACTCCTGACCACTTCTTGTTAGATCAATGATCCAGGTTGATATTATAATAACAATATATATAGTATTCACTGCTCAGCCACATAACACACAGTTACACTTCCATGGTGTTCAACTTTTGTTTTCTCTCATTTTTCATATGCTTAGTTTTATGTACAAAAGTCTGATTATTCAGGCACTGAAGAAAGTATATTCATCTTTCAACAGGGCCAACACATCCTGTGATCTAGCAGCTTCTTTTTCCCCTGGAAGCATCGCTGAAAGGGCTCTGACTCCCTGGTCCAAATTAGAGAGCTGCTTCCCAGGCTTACTGCACAGCTGCCATTCCGGAATAGCCCCATCATCAACTGGCAGACCCTCTTGCTTCTGTTCACATTAAATCAACTGCATAACTTGGATTACACCCTCATTTGGAGGGAGCTCATTCTCCAGTCATTATCCTGAGAAAGGATGCATTAGAGTGAGGTAAGTTTTCCAGATCCTCAATGTCTAAAAATGTTTTTTTTTCTCTTCTTTCACTTAATTAGTACTTTTTTCAGGTAAAAATTTTTCAATTGAAAATGGCCCTTCCTTAGAACTTTTGAAAATGTTATCCTGTTACCTACCAACTCCTAGTACTGAGGCTGAAAACAGGTACCCTCTTGACTCATGAGAACTGTTTTGGAGATTTGCAGGGGAGGGGCGTTCATTCATTGGGTTGGGCAGTTGGTTGTCCGTTTAACCTTCAGAAGCTTCTGGATTGTGTTTACATTCCAGATCCTATTCAGTCTAGAGATGCTCATTCATCATTTCTGAGAAACGTATTAATTACTTAATTAACTCATCCCCTTTATTCCTCTCTTTTCCCATTCTAAAATTTAGATTTAGGGCTTTCTGGCTTAATCCATTTTTTTTTCTTATCTTTCCCAATTAATCTCATTTTCCTTTGATCTATTTTCTGGAAAATTCCCTCTATTTTACAACCCTATTCATGAGGGTATTAGTTGCAATTTCATGTTTTAATTTCTAGGAGTAGTTTTTTTGTTTTTTTATTCTTTTACAAAGCACATTATTCTTATTTCATGAATCTGTTACATTTTTCTATTTCTTGGGAATACTAATTATAATTTTCGCTCTTCTTTTTAAATTTTCTCTACTCCCTAAATTGGCTGTTTCCTTCAAGTTTCACTTATCTTTTTGTGTCTCTCTTTCAGTCCAAGTTTTCTTCAAACCTGGTGGTCCATGGCTGTTCTTTCACTTCATGAGAGAGGCACTAAGGCTAACTGGGCAGAGCCTATCAGGCGATGGCCTGGATTTTTCCTTTGGGTCCTTCAATTGTTACTATTGTCGGGTTATTGCAAAGGAGACAGAAATTTTCCACTGTCACATGCCCCAATCTCCTGCAAAAAAAAAAACCTTCGCTGACATTATTCTCTGAAGAGAGTGGGGACTGGACTGCAGCTTCACTGTTCAGGATACCAGTGTCCAAATCCTCCCCTTCACTTCAGACCAGCGTTTTATAATGCAACCAAACCTGATGTTCCACAGATAAATCCCTCTGGTCAAATGTCTCCAGATAGAGTTTATCGCCAATCATTTTATTTATAGGAAGGGGGACAAAACCTAATCGTGCCAATGCTTCCTTTAAAAAATCAAAGAAGAAAATATTGAGGCAATCTTTCCACGTTTCAGCCAGTCTTCCTGTGGCTTACGCTCACTGAGTCTTTCCAGCCAGGGTTTGATTGCACAAAACGGCTTGTCTCTCGGCTTCCTCCTCTATGGCTTCCTCCTCTACAGGATTCAACTGTGTCTGATAAGGTCCCCCAGATGCCACTCACCATCAGCTTTCCAGCTCCCAGACCTGTGTTGGCACACCTGCATTACCTCTGTCGATGTTCTCTTGGTGTTTCAGGAATCAACCTTTTCCATTCCGCCATGTCCATGGCCACCATGGCAGACAGTATTTCCTTCACTGTATTTGAACAATGAAGGAAATACTGTTTGCTTATCTCCCTGGTTGAATTTGCAAAATGAACATAAAAATACTGATCTCAATTATTAGGGGTTACTATATTTTTTCAGCCTTAAAATTTCCATTTAGTTCTTTTTTAAATTTTATTTTTAATGGATGAAAACTGTACATTTTACTGGTGTTTTATATGATGTTTTAAAATATGTATACATTGTGGAACAGTAAAATCAACCTAATTAACGTCTGGATTACCTCACATACTTACTTTTTTTGTGATGGTAATGCTTAACATCTATTCTTTTAATAATTTTCAAATATGCAATACATTGTTATTAACTGGAGTCCCCATGTTGTACAATATATCTATCAAATTTATTCCTCCTGGCTAAGTAAAATTGTGTGCCTTTTCACCAGTATTTCCCCAAACCGCACCCCAACCCTAGCCTATGGTAACCACCATTCAAGTCTCTGCTTCTGTGGTCTCAGTCACTTTTTAAATAAAACTTCTGAAGATTATGTCAAATAAGTTTATGTGATGTTTTTAAATCTCAGTTCTTATGGTGCCACATCACAACTTTTCTTTACGTTTAGAAGTATTTTCTTTAGAATTTTCTATATATTGACTTTTAATTTGTACTAAAACAAAACAAAATTATTTAAAGAAAATTATTTTAAAGAAAACTTTATTTGACAATCGTTAATAGAAACTTAGCACGTAAGTATTAAACTAAAGAACAGGTGGCTAACTTCTGCTTGAAAGCCTCTCAGTTGCCATCACTCATGCATGTATCAAATTTAGGAAACAATGTGCATTTGTCAAATATTGAAAACAATGCCTGGCACATTGTGATTATACAATAAATGGGAGATGTGAACGAAAGTAATATTATATCTTTCAAGAATATTATCACATTCAATTCTCACAATCCTATGAAACAGGTTTTAGTCTCATTTTTATAAATAAGAAAACTGAGGCCCAGAAAAATGATGGAGTTCGACTAAAATCCCGTTGTCATCGCCAAAAAGTGGTGGAAATGGGATTTGAAATTTTATAGACCCTTGGGCACTGAATAGAAAAGTCTGTGCAGTGTGAATGCTTCTATGCAGGACAGAGAGAATCACAGCAGCAAGAGAAGGAACTCAGATTCAATAGAACTTTCTAGCAAAGAAGGACCAATTCTAGCTTTAGCTGCCGGTTTAGAAGCTACCAAAAGAAAGAAGTGTCTCACAGTTCATCGGCTACAGCTCCATCAAAATGTAGGTCCAGAAATAGAAACTCAGGAAGGTCATGTGACTTCACCAAGGTCACATAGAAAGTTAGCATCTTAGCAAGAATGGGGATCTCTATTTCTCAGCTCTCAATTTACTGTTTGATATTTGGTTGTTTGTATTTTCTCATTTCTTTTCATTACTTTAAATACCAGCCAAAATCTAATTACCTGGTCCTCGTCCAAAATGCCACCAGTCACCTGTGTCACTTTGCACAAAGGATCAATCTCTTTGTACCAACACAGGCCTAACAATAGCTGCCCTAACTTCCTCAGGTTTATTCAAGGTAACATTGATATAATAGACTAGAAAGATTAGAGCTTTTTTTTTTTCTTTTGAGACAGAGTCTCACTCTGTCACCCAGGCTGGAATGCAATGGCACGATCTCAGCTCACTGCAAACTTCACCTTCTGGGTTCAACCAATTCTCCTGTCCCAACCGCCCTAGCAGTTATGACTACAGGTGCATGCCACCAGGGTCAGCTGGTTTTTTGCATTTTTAGTGGAGTTGTGGTTGCACCATATTGGTTAGGCTGGTCTCAAATTTCTGACCTCAGGTGATCCACCCACCTTGGCCTCCCAAAGTGATGGGGTTATAGGCATGAGCCATCATGCCCATCTCAGAAAGAACTTTACAAGTTTAGAAGAGAGAAAAATAAATGATGATGATGATAGGAGGGAGATAGATAGATAGATAGATAGAGACAGGGTACCGTATGATCTGAATGTTTGTGTCCCCTTAAAATTCACATTTTGGAAACCTAATTACCAATGTGATGGTTTTATTAGGTGGGGCCTTTGGAAGGTGAATGGCATCAGTGCCCTTATGATGAAAAGAGACCTCAGAGAACTACCTCCCCTCTTTCACCCTGTGTGGCCACAAGAAGAAGGTCCCATCCACCAGGAAGCAGGCCCTTACCAGACTTCAAACTTGCCGATGTCTTATACTTGGACTTCAAGTCTTCAGAACTATGGCAAATAAATTTCTGTTGTCTATAAGCCACCTACTTTATAGCATTGGTTGTAGCAGCCCACAAGGATTAAGACTGAAGGGGAGAAAGAAAGGAAGAGAGGGAAGGAGGAAGGCCAGTTATTATTATTATAAGTATTCCTATTATTTTTTATTTCCATCAGGCAGATAATGCCAGCCTGGTCAGGGTGCTATCCATACCTGAAACAACCTGATTAACAGCACCATGACCTGGATAGCCTGTAAACCAAAGAGCTAAGTCAAAGTAGCCACATGCTGTTAAATTGAAACACTTCTTCGTTGTTGTAAACTTAGATCTTCATGACTTCTTGCCTCCTGCCACCCCTGTAGTATGCAGCTGATACACACCTTCTGGTGCTAGAAGAAAAGGCTGACTTTGCAAAGTTTTGCTCTGAATATGTGAATGTCCAACACAAGCTTCCCAGGGGCTGTCGGAAATGATCATGTGTCTCAGAAGGTTCCTTCATCCTTGTAAACCATCCTCTTCTCATGGGGCCTTGCAGGAGCTCTGTGAAAGTCTGGTTCGCTGAGTGAGGATTAGAATGCAGAATTATACATTTCTTCACTTTGGTTCCTCTTTGACGTAATCTTGCCAATTACTTAGGGTTGTATAACTTTCATTAGTCATCCTTTAATGTTTTCTTTTTGAATTCTATTACCAAATATTGTTCCATTAACTCTCTCTCATTTTTACTTTCATGAATATGCTTCATACAATTTGGCTTATTCTTGATGAAATAATCTTTCACACATTTCTTGAGCAATGTAGTTTAACAACATTTTAGCACCATAATAGGTACATAAACACAGTCCATTTTAAACAGTGTTAAAATACCATGTACAATTTATCTAAAGAGCATTATTTTATGAGCCAATAAATGTTTTTAGGCCCATGGCCACAAATCTGACTGTTAAAATGATTAACATTGAGTTTTTAATATAAGAATGTGTCAGTTTTACCCTCCAAGAAGTGAGAATGAGACACAGTAAGGAGTACAAGAAGTTTTCTGATGGTTATATTCATAAAAGATAAAAGGAGTGGAGAAGACAGAATTGGGCAGGGAGAACATAAGATTCTTGTCGTAGATCTGATAAAGTTTCAGCTGACTCTACAAGAAGTTTCAGAGCAAAGATTATTCATTATAGGAGGCCCTAGTACCCCTGTCTTGCTAGGTTATTGGCTGGAGCTGCCTGAGAAGAACATAGACTTGGCTCCAAAGCTAGGGCAGATGGTAATCAAGTTGACAGTTGGTCAGCATCTACATGCCAAGGAGAATGCAAAGGTACATGTGTGTTTAAAGTATACATATTTTAATGCAATTAATTTAATTGGAATTTTAAACTATTTTTACAGGCTCTGTAAGTGCTTTCTTCTATTAGCCTGATATGAAAAATTTGAACATAAAATCCACTCTAATCAGCCTCAGAGCTCACCTAAGAAACACAGTACCCTCAAATCACTGAAGAGAGAGAGAAAAGAAAACACTCACACTTGAAGTGGTTTTTCTTGGATCAAAGCTTTCCTTACCTGAGGCTTGAAAATAGTGTATCACCTTCTCCAGGTGGACCCAGATCCGGACAACAGGTGGCTTCCTGAGAACCATCGACATTTCTTCCCTGGTCAGTGCACCATTCTCAGTGTGTTTCCTTAGACAGTTTATACAACCGCACCTTATCACATTCGCCTTAAGAAAAACAGGAGAGAAGGAAAGACAGAAAAAAAGGAGTGAAAGGGAGGAAAAAAGAGAAAGAAAAAGAGGGAGACAGAACAGGAATGTTGTTTTACTCTCAAAATGGGTATTGAAACCCTCTTTTATGCCAGTAATTGTGCTTAATAATGGGCGATTAATATTTCATTTAAACCTATGAGTAGGTGTAATGTGGTACTGACAAGAATGTATATTTTGTGTATTTAAAGTGGAGAGCTCTATAAACGTTTATTTAGTTTACTTGTTCTGGATCTGAGCTCAAGTCCTGGATATCCTTATTAATTTTCTGTCTCGTTGATCTATCTAATATTGATGTTGAAGTCTCCCACTATCATTGTGTGGGAGTCTAGGAAGTCTAAGTCGCTTTATAGGTCTTATGTATCTGGGTGTTAGGATCGTTAACTCTTATTGTTGCAATGATCCTTTTACCACTATATCTTTGTTGCTTTAAAATCTATTTTATCAGATGCGAGAATTGCAACTCCTGCTTTTTATTTATTTATTTATTTATTTATTTATTTTTGCTCTCCATTTGGTTGGTAAATCTTTCTCCATCCCTTTGTTTTGAGTCTTTGTGTATCCTTGCATGTGAAATGGGTCTGGATGTAGCATACTGTTGGGTTTGGCTGTATCTTTTCATTGGGGGATTTGGTCGATTTAAATTTAGGATTACTGCCATTTGATGTTAACTGGCTGTTTTGTCCATTCATTGATGTAAATTCTTCTTTATGTTGATGCTCTTTACTTTTCGGTATGTTTTTAGAAAGGCTAATACTAGTTGTTCCTTTCTATGTGTAATGCTTCTTTCAGAAGTTCTTGTAAAGCAGGCCTGGTGGTAATAAAATCTCCGAGTACTTGCTTGTTCATAAAAGATTTTATTTTTCCTTCAGTTGTGAAGCTTAGTTTGGCTGGATATGAAATTCTGGGCTGAAAGTTCTGTTCTTTAAGGATGTTGAATATCGGCCCCCACTCTCTTCTGGCTTGTAGGGTTTCTGCTGAGAGATCTGCTGTAAGTCTAATAGGCTTCCCTTTGTAGGTAACCTGACCTTTCTCTCTGGCTGCCCTTAGTATTTTCTCCTTCCTTTCAACCCTGGTGAATCTAATGATTATGTGCCTTGGGGTTGCTCTTCTTGAGGAATATCTTTGTGGTGTTCTCTGTATTACCTGGGGTTGAATCTTGTCCTGCTTTGCTAGGTTGGAAAAGTTTTCCTGAATAATATTCTGAAGAGTATTTTCCAGCTTGGATTCATTCTCTCCATCACATTCAGGCACACCAATCCAACGTAGATTGGGTCTTTTCACATAGTCCCATATTTCTTGGAGACTTTGCTCATTCCTTTTTATCCTTTTTTCTCTATTCTTGTCTTCTCATTTTATTTCATTAAGTAGGTCTTCGACCTCTGATATCCTTTCTTCTGCTTGATCAATTCAGCTACTAAAACTTGTGCATATTTCGCTAAGCTCTCATGTTGTGTTTTTCAACTCCGTTAATTCATTTATATTCCTCTCTATATTGTCTATTCTTGTTAGCATTTTGTCAAACCTTTTTTCAAAGTTCTTAGTTTCTTTACATTGGGTTAGAACAAGTTCTTTTAACTCCCAAAAGTTTCTTATCATCCACCTTCTGAAGCCCACTTCTGTTAATGGAACACAGTCCTTCTCCATCAGGCCTTGTTCCATTGCTGATGAGGAAGTGTAATCCCCTGTACAGGGAGAGGCATTCTGATTTTGGGTATTCTCAGCCTTTTTAGGCTGATTTCTTCCCTTCATTATAAATTTATCCATCTGTCATCTTTACAATTACCACCTTTCTAATTAGGTTTCTGAGTGGACATCCAATTTATTGATTCCCAGCGCCAGAATCCGAGCAACCCACTGCGCTGGCCAAAACAGTGGCATTAAGACTGATGGTGCTCTTCTGCTCGGGAATCTCTGGTCTGGCTTCCTTCTTGAGTCCGTAATAGGTGACTCTGCCTTCCCGGAGCTCCAAACGTTGGTCAGAAGGGGAACCAGTCCCATTTACTCTGCACCAAGAGCTGTCGCACCGAGGCACTGGCAAAACCGCTGCTCTGGCCACAAGAGTCGTGCTGGCAACCCATGGGGCTCCTCCACTGGGAATCTTCTGGTCCATGAGTGACAAAAATTCGTCTGAAAGTGTGGCATCCTCTCGTTCTCTGTGCTTTCACTGGGAGCTACAATCCTGAGCTGTTAGCGATCAGCCATCTTGGATCTCTCTCCCTTTTTTTCTGATCAAAGAGTATGTAGCAGGGTTTAATGATTGCCCCCAAAACGAATGTCCATGCCCCATAAGCCTCCAGAAAATAAAAGAGTTTTTGTTCTCCCTTGATAGCACAATCAGTCAATGAGTCACTGAGTCAATATTCATTACCCATTTATTTAGTACCCAGTTCGATATTAATGTAAAAGAATAAACCTATACTTGGCATAACTTGGGACTGTGGCCTTATTTGGAAAAACAACCACTGAAATGTAATTAAGCCTCTTCATAAGAGATTATCCTGGATTATCTGGGTGGTCCCTAAATCCACCAAGATATGCATCCTTATAAGAGCTGAAAAAGGAGAAGACACAGAAAAGGCCAGGTCAAGACAGAAGCAGGAGTCAGAATTACGCCATCACAAGCTGTGTTAGGCCATTTCTACATTGCTGGAAAGAAATATCTGAGACTAGTTAGCTCAAAAGATAGTAGGTTTAATTTGCTTACAATTCTGCTGTCCAGGAAGCATGGTGCCAGCATCTGCTCAGTTTCTGGTGAGGTCTCAGGGAGCTTTTACTCATGGTGGCAAAAGGGGAGTAGGAGTCTCACATGGCAGGATCTAGGAGCAAGAGGTGTGATGAGAAGGTGCCACAATTTTAAACAGATCTCATGAGAACTCACCAACAGCACCAAGCCATGAGGGGTCTGCTCTCATGACCTAACAGTCGTCACCTTCAACAATGGGGATTACAATTCAACATGAGATTTTTCTAGGCATAGATTCTAATTATATCTTAAGCCAAGGAACTCCTGGAGCCACAAAAAGCCAACAGAGGATTCTCTCCTAGAGCTATCAGAGGAAGGATGGCTTGCTGACAGCTTGATTTTCAACTTGTAGCCAACAGAACCATGAGAGAACAAATTTCTGTTGCTTTAAGCCACCCAGATGATAATTTGTTACGGCAGTCACAAGAAGCTAATACAGATGTGGCAGAAAACAGGTTAGCTGATAAAGTCTTGTGCCAGAGCTGGAAAAATAGAACTTGTCAGCTCCTCATTACAAGCTCCAAAAGGTGTTTCAATGCCTCTTGCCTCTGAGTCTGGCACCTGGGATTTGGCAGCGAGCATTTGTCTCATGATCCCATGAATGGACATAGTTACTCTGAGTCAAAGCATTAGTCTGTGGTTTCTATCAGTGTGAAGTCTAAAAAATTAAGCAGTAAGAAATGGATGCTACCTCTTTTCCTGGGGAATAACGATCATCTAGCAGGCAGGAGGCACAGAGAGTAATATCACACAGGTCTCTGAAGTTCTCAGAGAAGGTATAATAGAGGTCTGGCTTTGGAATGAGGAGTCAAATGGGCAGTTGTATTAGGGGGAGCTAGGCTTTTTCCCTGGAGTGATAGAAAAATACATCTCTTAGCAAGAGCCCCAGAAAAGCTTATTACTTTCATAAAATAGTTTTCTTTCCTAGATGCTTGGTGAAGATTAAAAACAGAAGACAAATTGCACTCTGTTGCTTGCTTTTGTGTGTGCGACCAAAAAAATCCTGTAAAGATTCAATTAAAAAAAATCAATAATGTTTCCAGAAGGATCGTATGATCTGAAGTTTCCCAGTATAGAAACATAGTTTGGAGGAAGGGGAAGTAGCACAGAAGGCTTGCAGGATTATTAATTAAAGAAATTGGCTTAAGAGGAATCATACTTCCCTGAAGTGGCTCTGAATCATCAAGTCTGGGGGCTGGAGAAGGGACACTGGAGATCACTCTGTCATCTCCCAGCTTAAACACTAAACTAGAAAAATCCTTATCAGTTATTTTCCATAAGCCTCCATAAAATAAAAGAATTTTCATTGTCCCTCAACAGTGCAGCCAGTCAGTGAGTCATTGAGTCAATATTCATTGAGCATTTATTTAGCACCAAGTTTGATATTAATTGAAGAGAATAAACTTGTTCTTGGCATAACTTGGGCAGGAAGAAAAGAGGAGGCATTCTGGAACTTTAGCCTAGTAGGTTCTCATACCTCAGTCCTTGTTCTTCCCATCACTTATAGTTTTATTAGCCTCCATTCCTTCACCCGTAAAATGAGAATAAAATACTGCCGACTCCACATGATTGATGAGAGGATTACAAAAAAGAACATGGGCCTTAAAGTCAGACAGACTTGACCAAGATTTAGATCCCAGATTTTCCCTTTTATTGTCTTCGTGATTTTGTCAGTCTCTTAATACCTCTCGGATCAGTTTCCTCATCTAGAAAATGAACGAGCAAAATAACGAAGGGTTGTTATGGAAATCAGCGATAATTTACACAATTAGGTGAGCACGTGTCTAATAAATGAGCTACTGCTATTGTTGAAAGTACTTCATCAACTGTGAAGTTCTGTATAAATTTTGGAAATCACTGACTCCATCCAAAGCCTTCACTGTAATCCCCAAGCAATTGGTGTATTGGACTGCCCCAACTTGGGCATAATGGGCTTTCTTTTTTCCTCATTGCTTTTTCTTTCCCCATCCACTGCTGTCAACACCAGCGGAGATTTTCTAAGCCTCTTGCTGCACGTGTCCTCTTGCCTGACTGCTCAAGCCTGAGATGGAGCAGCTACAGCCCAGTTGTGATGTGACAAAAACTCACACATCTTTGTTGGCTACACAGTGGAAGTCTAAGGCTGCTGCACCACCAACCCTCTGCTTGGCAGTTCTTTCCTGCCTGATAGGCTTGTGGCAGATCAACATGTCCAGTGTCTAAGCAGACAGCCAATTAGTGCACACTCTTCTTCTCTTGCCACAGCTTTGCTTCAACAGGGATTCTCTGGAGTCCCTTATTCCTTGGATTGGGACAAGTTAGTAGAGTGTAAGCATTCTAATGTCTTCTCCCCTGTTGGCATAGAGGCAATACTTGTGTCACCGTCAATATGCTCCTCTTAAAGATCCCAAAGACTCCTGCCTCCTGTAACCATCTTTATTCATAGAGAGGGAAGACAATGGGGTTGCAAAAAGAATGACTAGCATGTCAAATCCAGCTAAGATAATTTTTTTATTGTATTTTAGATTCTGGGGTACACGTGCAGATCATGCAGGATTGTTGAATAGGTACATACATGACAATGAATGTACTGCTGCCTCCATGTCCCCATCACCTTTATCTGGCATTTCTCCCCATGTTATACTTCCCCAACCTCCCTATCCCCCACTGCCCCTCCCCTAGACCCCTCCAACGGACCCCAGTGTGTGATGTTTCCCTCCCTGTGTCTATGTGTTCTCATTGTTCAACACCCACCTATGAGTGAGAACATGTGGTGTTTGTTTTTCTGTTCTTGCGTCAGTTTGCTGAGAATGATGGTTTCCAGATTCATCCATGTCCCTAAAAAGAATACAAACTCATCATTTTTTATGGCTGCCTAGTATTCCAAGCTACTTCTTAATATGCCTAAGAGAGATATCTGAACCCACTTTCTGTTGGCTCCTTAGTGCTGCTCTTTACTTGTTGTCATTCTCAGATTCGGGTCTTGGATGTCAATTCACCCAGCATCCTATGATACTTGACTCACTGTTGAATAGACCACGGGGCCTGAACATGATGGCAATATCAGTACTCTGCAGTTTTTGTTGTTGTTGTTATTGTTTTCCTTCCAACTTTTAGTTTAGGCTCAGGAGATACATGTGCAGGTTTATTACATAGGTAGGTTATATGTCACTGGGGTTTGGTATAAAACTCATTTCATCACCTAAGTAGTTAGCATAGTACCTGATACGTAGGTTTCTGCTCCTCACCCTCCTCCCACACTCCACCCTCAGGTAAGCCTCGATGTCTATTGTTTCTCCCTTTGTGTTCCTATGTACTCAAGGTTTAGCTCCCACTTATAAGTACGAACATGTTTCTGTTCCTGCATTAATTCCCTTGTGATGACTGTCAGCTGCATTCATGTTGCTACAAAAGACATGACTCTTTTATTAGTTATGGCTGCATAGTATTCCATGGTGTATAGATACATTTTCTTTATCCAGTCCACTGTATCATCTAGATGGATTCCATGTCTTTGCTATTGTGAAAAGAACTGTGATAAAGATAACGTGTACACATGTCTTTATAGCAGAACAATTTTTATTCCTCTGAGTATACAACCAGTAACGGGATTGCTGGGCTGAATAGTAGTTCTGCTTTAAGTTATTTGAGAAATCTCCAAACTGCTTTCCATAGTGGCCAAGCTAAGAACTCCCATCAGCAGTGTATAAGATTTCCCTTTTCCTTGAAACCTCGCCAACATCTGTTACTTTTTCACTTTTTCATAGTAGCCATTCTAACTGGTGTGAAGGGATATTTCACTGTGGTTTTGATTTGCATTTTTCTAATGATTAGTGATGTTGAGCATTTTTTCTATTTTTTTCATTTTATAATTCTTTTTTTAATTGCACTTTAGGTTCTGGGGTACATGTGCAAAACATGCAAGATTGTTGCATAGGTACATACATGGCAATGTGTTTTGCTGCCTCCATCTTCCCATCACCTATATCTGGCATTTCTGCCCTGTTAACTATCCCTAACCTCATTATCCCCTGCTGTCCATCCCCTATTCCGACCCCAGTGTGTGATGCTTCCCTCCCTGTGTCCATGAGTTCTCATTGTTCACCACCTGTCTATGAGTGAGAACATTCAGTGTTTGTTTTTTGTTCTTGTGTCAGTTTGCTGAAAATGATGGTTTCCAGATTAATCCATGTCCCTATAAAGGACACAAAATCATCGTTTTTTTTGGTTGCATTGTATTCCATGGAGTATATGTGTCACATTTCCCTGTCCAGTCTATCATCGATGGGCATTTGGGTTGTTTCCAGGTCTTTGCTCTTGTAAACAGTGCCACAATGAACATACAGTGCATGTGCCTTTATGATAGAACAATTTATAATTCTTTGGATATAACCCAGTAATGGGATTGCTAGGTCAAATGGAATTTCTATTTCTAGGTCCTTGAGGAATCGCCACACTGTCTTCCACAATATTTGAACTAATTTACACTCCAACAGTGTAAAAGTGTTCCTATTTCTCCATATCCTCTCCAGCATCTGTTGTCTCCAGATCTTTTAATGATCACCTTTCTACTTTCTACACAAGGCTAGCCAGTTTTCCTAACACCATTCTAACTGGCATGAGATGGTATCTCAATGTGGTTTTGATTTGCATTTCTCTAATGACCAGTGATGATGAGCATTTTTTCATATGTTTGTTGGCCTCATATATGTCTTCTTTTGAAAAGTGTCTGTTCATAACCTTCAGCCACTTTTGAATGGGTTTGTTTGTTTTCTTCTTGTAAATCTGTTTTAGTTCTTATAGATTCTGGATATAAGTCCTTTGTCAGATGGGTAGATTGCAAAATTTTTTCCTATTTTGTTGGTTGCTGGTTCACTCTAATGATTGTTTCTTTTCTGTGCAGAAGCTCTTTAGTTTAATTAGATCTCATTTGCCTATTTTGGCTTTTGTTGCCAATGCCTTTGGTGTTTTAATCATGAAATTCTTGCCTATGCCTATGTCCTGAATGGTTTTGCCTAGGTTTTCTTCTAGGGTTTTTATGATGTTAGGCCTTATGTTTAAGTCTTTATTCCATCTGGAGATAATTTTAATGTAAGGTATCAAAAAGGGATCCGGTTTCTACTTTCTATACAAGGCTAGCCAGTTTTCCTAACATCATTTATTAAACAGGAAATCCCATCCCCATTGCTTGTTTTTGTCAGTTTTGTCAGATATTAGATGATTGTAGATGTGTGGCATTGCCTCTGAGGCTTCTGTTCCATTCCATTGGTCTATATCTCTGTTTTGGTACCAGTACCATGCTGTTTTGATTACTGTAGCCTTGCAGGATAGTTTGAAATCAGGTAATGTGATGCCTCCAGCTTTGTTCTTCTTGCTTAGGATTGTCTTGGCTATGTGGGCTCTCTTTTGGTTCCATATGAAGTTTAAGGTGGTTTTTTCCAGTTCTGTGAAGAGGGTCATAGGTAGCTTGATGGGAATAGCATTGAATCTATAAATTACTTTGGGCAGTGTGGCCATTTTCACAATATTGATTCTTCCTAACCATGATCATGAAATGTTTTCCATTTATTTGTGTACTCTCTTATTTCCTTAAGCAGTGGTTTATAGTTCTCCTTGAAGAGGTCCTTTACATCCTTTGATAGTTCTATTCCTAGGTATTTTATTCTCCTTGTAGCAATTGTGAATGGCAGTTCATTCTTGATTTGGCTCTCTTTAAGTCTGTTATTGGTTAATAGGAATGCTTGTGATTTCTGCATGTTGATTTTGTATCCTGAGACTATCCTGAAGTTGCTTATCAGTTTCAGGAGCTTTTGGGCTCAGATGATGGGGTCTTCTAAATATACAATCATGTCATCTGCAAATAGAGACAATTTGATTTCCTCCTTTCCTAATTGAATACCCTTTATTTCTTTTTCTTGCCTTATTGCTCTGGCTAGAAGTTCCAATACCACATTGAATAGGAGTGGTGAGAGAGGGCATCCTTGTCTAGTGCCAGATTTCAAAGGGAATGCTTCCAGTTTTTGCCCATTCAGTATGATATTAGCTGTGGATTTGTCCTAAATAGCTTTTATTATTTTGAGATATGTTCCATTGATTCCTAGTTTATTCAGAGTTTTTAGCATAAAGGGCTGTTGAATTTTGTCAAAGGCCTTCTCTGCATCTATTGAGATAATCATGTGTTGTTTTTTTCTTGGTTCTGTTTTTGTGGTGGATTACATTTATAGACTGGGGTATGTTGAATCAGCCTTGCATCCCCAGGATGAAGCCTACTTGATCATGATGGATAAGCTTTTTGATGTGCTGTTGCAATCAGTTCGCCAGTATTTTATTGAAGATTTTGCATCTATGTTCATCATGAATATTGACCTGAAGTTCTACTTTTTTGTTGAGTCTCTGCCGGGTTTTGGTATCAGGATAATGTTGGTCTCATAAAATGATTTGGGAAGGATTCTTTTTTTGAATTGTTTGGAATAGTTTCAGAAGGAGTGGTACCAGCTTCTCTTTGTATGTCTGGTAGAATTCAGTTGTGAACCCATTTGGACCTGGGCTTTTTTTAGTTGGTAGGCTATTAATTGCTGCCTCAACTTCAGATCTTGTTATTGGTCTATTCAGGGTTTTGACTCCTTCCTGGTTTAGGCTTGGGAGAGTGCAAGTGTCCAGGAATTTAGTAATTTCTTCCAGGTTTACTGGTTTGTATGCATAGAGTTGTTTGTAGTAATCTCTGATGGTAGTTTGTATTACTGTGGAATTAGTGGTGATATCCCCTTTATCACTTTTTATTGCATCTATTTGATTCTTCTCTCTTTTCTTTTTTATTAATCTGGCGAGAGGTCTATTTTGTGGATTGTTTCAAAAACCCAGCTCCTGGATTTATTGATTTTTTGAAGGGTTTTCTTGGTGTCTCTGTCTTTTTCAGTTCTGCTCTGATCTTAGTTATTTCTTGTCTTCTGCTAACTTTTGAGCTTTTTTTAATCTTACTCCTCTAGCTCTTTCCGTTTTGATAAGATGTCGATTTTAGATCTTTCCTTGCTTCTCATGTGGGCATTTATTGGTATAAATTTTCCTCTAGACACTGCTTTAAATGTGTCCCATAGATTCTGGTATGTTGTGTCTTCATTTTCATTGGTTTCAAAGAACACCTTTACTTCTGCCTTCATTTCATTGTTTATCCAGTCAACATACCAGAGCCAGTTGTTCTGTTTCCATTAAGTTGTGTGGTTCTGAGTTAGTTTCTTTATCCCAAGTTCTAATTTGATTGCACTGTGGTCTGAGAGACTCTTTGTTATGATTTCCATTCTTTAGCATTTGCTGAGGAGTGATTTACTTCCAGTCATGTGGTCAATTTTAGAGTAGGTGTGATGTGGTGCTCAGAAGAATGTATATTCTGTGGATTTGGGGTGGAGAGTTCTGTATATGTCTATTAGGTTTGCTTGGTCCAGATCTGAGTTCAAGTAACGGATATCCTTATTAATTATCTGTCCTGTTGGAGTGTTAAAGTCTCCCACTATTACTGTGTGGGAGTCTAAGTCTCTTTTTAGGTCGTTAAGAACTTGCTTTATGTATCTGGGTACATAAAGCAAGTTCTTAACAACTGTACTAGATATATACGCACCCAATACAGGAGTGTGTATATATCTAGTACAGTTGGCTGTCCTTGTTGCATTGTCTTTTTTGATCTTTGTTGGTTTAAAGTCTATTTTATCTGAGATTAGGATTGCAACTCCTGCTTTTTTTTTTTTTTTTTTTTTTTGCTTTCCATTTGCTTGGCAAACCTTCCTCCATCCCTTTATTTTGAGCCTATGTGTGTCCTTGCAAGTCAGATGGCTTTCCTGAATACAGCACACCAATGGGTTTTGACTTTTTATCCAATTTGCCAGTCTGTGTCTTTTGATTAGGGTATTTAGCCCATTTACATTTAAGGTTAATATTGTTATGTGTGAATTTGATCCTGCCATTTTGATGCTAGTTGGTTGTTTTTCCCATTAGTTGATGCAGTTTCTCCATTTTGTTGATGCTTTTTACCATTTGGTACATTTTTGGAGTGGTTGGTACTGGTTGTTCCTTTCTATGTTTAGTGCTTGTTTCAGGAGCTCTTATAAGGTAGGCCTGGTGGTGACAAAATCTCTCAGCAATTGCTTGTCCATAAAATATTTTAATTCTCCTTCACTTATGAAGCTTAGTTTGGCTGGATATGAAATTCTGGATTGAAAGTTCTTTTCTTTAAGGATGTTGAATATTGGCCCCCACTCTCTTCTGGCTTGTAGGGTTTCTGCCAAGAGATCCACTGTAAGTCTAATGAGCTTCCCTTTGTGGGTAACCTGACCTTTCTCTCTGGCTGCGCTTAGCATTTTTTTTTTCCTTCATTTCAACCCTGGTGAATCTGACAATTATGTGCCTTGGGGTTGCTCTTCTTGAGGAATATCTTTGTAGCGTTCTCCATATTTCCTAGACTTGAATATTGCCCTTCCTTGCTAGGTTGGGGAAGTTCTGCTGGATAATATCCTGAAGAGTGTTTTCCAGCTTGGATTCATTCTCTCCATCACATTTAGGTACACCTATCAAACATAGATTAGCTCTTTTCATATAATCCCATATTTCTTGGAGCCTTTGTTCATTTCTTTTTACTCTTTTTTTCTCTAATCTTGCCTTCTTGTTTTATTTAATTGAATTTATCTTCAATCTCTGATATCCTTTCTTCTGCTTCAACGATTCAGCTATTGAAACTTGTGTATGCTTTGTGAAGTTCTTGTGTTGTGTTTTTTTAGCTCCGTTAAGTCATTTATAGTCTTCTTTAAGCTGCTTATTCTCATTAGCATTTCGTCAAATCTTTTTTCAACGTTCTCAGTTTCTTTGCATTGGATTAGAACATGTTCTTTTAGCTCAGAGAAGTTTATTATTACCCACCTTCTGAAGCCTGTTTCTGTCAATTTATCAGACTCATTCTACATCCAGCTTTGTTCCTTTGCTTATTATGAGCTGTGATCCCTTGGAGGAGGAGAAGCATTCTGGTTTTGGGTATTTTCATCCTTTTTGCACTGGTTTCTTCCCATCTTTGTGGATTTATCTACCTGTCGTCTTTGTAGTTCTTGACTTTTGGATGGGGTCTCTGAGTGGATGTCCTTTTTGTTGATGATGAAGTTCTTTCTTTCTGTGTTTTAGTTTTTCTTCTAACAGTCAGACCCCTTGGTTGTAGGACTGCTGGAGGTCCACTCCAGACTCTGCTTGCCTGGGGGTCATCTGTGGCTGCTGCAGAACAGTAAGCGTTGCTGCCAGTTTCTTCTTCTGTTTTCTTCATCCCAGAAGGATGCCTGCCAGATGTCAGCCTGAGCCCTCCTTTATGAGGTGACTCTTTGGATCTCTGGGGATCAGGGACCTGCTTGAGGAGACAGTCTGTCCCTTATTGGAGCTCAAGTGCTGATCTGTGAGCTCTATTGTTCTGTTCAGAGCTGCTGGGCAGGCATGTTTAAGTCTGCTGCAGCGGAACTCAAACTGCCTTTATTCCCAGGTGCTCTGTCCTGGGAAGGTGGGGCTTTATTTATGAGTTCCTGATGTGCTGCTGCCTTTTTTCAGAGCTTCCCTGCCCAGAAAGGGGGTAGCCTAGTCACAGTCTGCCAGCAGAAGCATTACTGAGCTCTCACGGGCTCTGCCTAGCTGCTGTGTGAACTTCCTTTAGGTTTTGTTTATAGAGGTATAGTTAGAACTGCCTCGGTAATGGCGGTCTGCCTCAGTAATAGCAGACTGCCTTGGTAATGGTGTACTGTCTCAGTAATGGCAGCTGCCCTTCCCCCAACAGAGCTGCACTGTCCTGGATCCAGCTGCACTTGCTGCAAAACTCTCAGTCAAGAGTGGTCTTTGTTGGGGTGGGACCTGCCTAGCCTGGTCTGGCTCCCTGTTTCAGCTCCCTTTTTTTTCAGTTGAATGGGCAGCTCTGCCTCCCAGGTGTTCCAGGTGCCAGTTGAAATGGCTGCCTGTATTTGTTTGAGTTTTTGTGTGGAGACCCACTGCACTGGCTGAAACAGCCATGCTGAAAACTCCTGGTGCTTTTCCACCTGGGAATCTCCTGGTCTGTGGGCAGTAATAACTCATTTGGAAATGCAGTGTTCACTTGCCCTCTGCATTGTACTCACTGGGAACTGCACTCCAGAGCTGTTCTTATTCCACCATCTTGGATCCACTTCTGTCAATGTTGAGCATTTTTTTTTATATGCTTGTTGGCCATGTGTATGTCTTCTTTTGAAAAGTATCTGTTTATGTCCTTTGCCTGTTTTTTACTGGAGTTGTTTGTTTTATGCTTGTAAATTTGTTAAAGCTTTTTATAGACATTTGTTGGATGCACAGTTTGCAAATATTTTCCCCCATTCTGTAGGTTGTCTGTTTATTCTACTGATAGTTTCTTTTGCTGTAATGAAGCACTATAGTTTAATTAGGTCCCACTTGTCTATTTTTTATTTTGTTGCTAATGCTTTTGGAGTCTTTGTCATGAAATCTTTACCAAGACCTATGTTCAGAATGGTATTTTCTAGGTTTTCTTCTAGGGATTTTATAGTTTGGGGTTCTAAATTTAAGTTTTTAATAAATCTTGAGTTGATTTTTGTGTATGGTAAAAGGAAGGGGTCCAGTTCCAATCTTCTGCATATGTCTTGCCAGTTATCTCAGCACCATTTATTGAATAGGGAGCCATTTTCCCATTGGGTGTTACTGTCAACTTTGTCAAAAGTCAGATGCTTGCAGGTGTGTGGCTTCATTTATGGGTTCTCTAACCTGTTCCCTTGGTCTATGTATCTGTTTTTGTACCAGTACCATGCTGTTTTGTTTACTGTAGCCTTGAGGGGTAAACATAAAGGGGAATTTATCCAAGGGTCCTTATATAGACATTCTTTTTTTTTTCTTTAACAAGGCCAGAATTATAAAGTCACAAAATAATACATTCAGGGCTAACATATATTTAGCTCTAAGTCCACAAAAACACTCAGATTCTTTCCCATCATCTACTCTATCTTTGATCAGCTTCTCTAATTTTGGCTTGAGAAGCCAATTACTACTAATCAATAGACTACACTCCTAATCAAATATTAGCAAATTTTTCCTCACAGTTATTCTGTGAAGTAGTCATTGTTATTGTTTCCTTCTTATGAATTAAAGAAACACAACCTCTGAAAAATTAGAATGCTAGGTGATCCCAAAACTTATGCATGAAATAGAGCCTTTTCTGATTCCATCATTTATAGTCCCTTCACCTAATGATGACTGCCTTAATTATACTTCCACATTATTCCCAGAATTTGCTTTCTTGAGACAACAAAATATAGGACAAGAGGATAAGAATGGTCTTGGATGGATTGTACTGCTAATACAGATTCTACTACTCACCAGCTCAGCCACAGAACGCCATTGATCTCTCTGAAGTAGTTCCTTTATTTAAAAATGAATCAGGGGGATGTCTACATTGAAAGTGGTAAATGCTAAATAAATTAACACTTATAAAAAGTGCTTCATGTGAAGCTTTTAACTTTATTGCATCAGGATATTGAGTTCTAGGTAGAGAGTTTCTCCACTCGCAGGTTTCAAATAAATTAACCCATGAATTCTTTTAATACTAAAATGGGCTCATTTTGAATGTTCAGATACCTGATTTACTTGGAATGTATGGTATGAAATATGGATCTGCCTTTAGCTTTGCTTAAATATCTATTCATTTCAAATGTTTTTAATTAAAATGTTTGTTAATTCAAAAGAATGTATTAAAAACCCCTCCCCAAAAAGAGGAAAAAAAATGCTGTGTAAACAGCAAAGCAATTTTTGAAAGTTAGCTACTATTTTCATTATCTCTGCAGAGTCTCACCAGTTTCTTCACCTTGCTCTCCCCACATCATATGTGGTTTTAGAGCTCTTAGCTCTCTCCCCAATCCTGGTCATTAACTGTGCCTCTGACAAAACTGAAGACTTTTCAAGGGTTCATTCATTTTTTTTGAATGAACTTCATTCATTTTTTTCTTCCACAATTCCCAGAGTACCATCACACACAGAGTACACACACAGCAAATGTGCAACAAATTAACTAAATGATGACTTCTCTCATACACTGCTCTTGGAACTATAAAGTACACACCTATTTTGGAAAACAGTTTAGCAGGATCTACTGACATTAAATCTACATGTACCCAATAACAAAGCAATTCCATTTCTAGGTGTATATGCAACAGAAATGCTTACATATGTGCTAGAAAAAAATCCTCTGATAGTAATACTAAAATCGCCAAAAACTAAACATGAATCAAATATCTCTATATAGTCGAAGAGATAAATAAAATGCAGTATATTTCCAAAATGGAATTTTATACATCAGTGAGAATTATAAATACATGCAAAAACATGGATAAATCTCACAAATGTACTGTTGAGCAAAAGAAACCAGTTACAAAAGATATTGTACAATTTCATTTATATAAAGTTTATAAACAAGTAAAATCAATCTATGTTGTTAGAAGCTGGGATGGTAGTTATCTTTGGGGGTAGCTAGGAAGGTGCTATATGGAGCTTTTGGTACCAATCATATTCTGTTTCTTCATCTAGGTTCTGTTTACATAGATCTGTTCAACTTGTGAAAACTTACAGAGTTTTGCAGTTTTCTACATGTATGTTTTGTATCAACAGAAAGGTTTAAGAAAGAAAAGTAGGTTAATGAATGAATAAATGAGAAAAACATGATGGAAAATAGTACAATTTTTGATAGAGGTGAAGATTTGAAAAGACCCAGAATAGTATATATGAGACCTTCCATAATATTGTTTTCCACTTTTCTAGCCTCTCACTTCTGTAGTATCTTCCATACAATGTTTCTAGCAATACAAAAGTATCAGGGTATAATTGTATGGCATTCACTGCAAGTTCACTGCAAATTCTCCAATTATCTTGGATTCCGTGACCCTTTAGCATATGATGTTGAATCCATCCAAGCTAGTCCTGCTAAACAATTAGGTTCAAATATTTGTTTTAACCTGTTTTTTTTCTTCTAGAATATGTGGATTTGCTTTTCCTTTTATGCACGAATTAAGAAACAAAAGAACCTCAACCACCTACTACTTAAACTGTGTCAAAAGTTGATTCACACTGGGCGCAGTGGCTCACACCTGTAATCCAGCACTTTGGAAGGCTGATGAGGGCGGATCACAAGGTCAGGAGCATGAGACCATCCTGACCAATATGGTGAAACCCCATCTCTACTAAAGTACAAAAAAGTTAGCTGGGCATGGTGGTGCATGCCTATAGTCCCAGCTACTTGGAAGGCTGAGGAAAGGGAATTGCTTGAACCCAGGAGGTGGAGGTTGTAGTGAGCCAAGGTGGGGCCACGGTACTCCAGCCTGGTGACAGAGCAAGACAAAAAAGGAAAAGAGAGAGAGAGAGAGAGAGAAAAGAGGAAGAGAAAAGAAGCAAATGCAGAGGCCAAGAAAATGCAGATAATGTATGCATTTTTGTCTCCTGACAGCATTATCCCATCAGTGGCTTTATCCCTATCTTTTATGTCATTTCTGAAACCTGGGTGGCTGTCATACAAAGTGACCCCTGGCCAATTATTCCTTGATCAGCTGAAACATGTGATATCTGTTTCTTTCATTTGCTAGCAAGCAAGGAAGGGATACTCAATCAGACAGCAGAGAAAGACTTGTATTGGTAACTACCATCTTCAGAGTTGATTGATTTATTGTGGACTTGTAAGATTACAATAGCAATCAAATGATCATCCAGGTCTAGGACTGTATCCTGGTGTGCGTGCTTCTTTGTTTTCTCTGCTACTACTATTCCCAACTTAATTGTTTGATTTCAGAGCTATGTCTTGTTTCTAGATACAAAAATCAACTTATTAGGTCCTGGAGGAGAATGACAATGTTCTTCAGGGAGTTTAGCAGCTCTTGCATATTTTTGCAAGTGTGCTAAGTAGTGGAGATAAATGCTTTTATCCTAACCCCCAAGACCTTATCTCTTGCTCTCTGCCCACATTTCTAACTAATACTCAAGTTTTCCTTATTTAACTGAGGTTTCCCAGACCACTCCAGGGAGTTCTAGGGGCTTTAGGTTTGTGCTACTTTTAGTACTTTGCACCTAATTAGGTTAAAGGCTGTTAGCTCCAATTTTGACTTACCAGCCCACATGTCTTTCTGCTCTCACAAGATTCTCCATCTCTCACAGAAAGAGAATGATTACCACAAGGTACCTGTTACATATAGCATATGTCCTTGGCATTCCAAAAATGTCTGTTGAAATAGCCCCAGTGTTGAAAAATTCTCATTGAGAAAAATGAAAAAGCTTAGCAAAGTCAAAATATAATGTGTTTCAATTTTTCTGTCACTCTGTCACAGAAGGAAAACAGGCTAGTTTGATGTTATTGATTCTCCACAAAGCCCTCATGTTTTTCACCCAAAACTCTGTGCTCTTATGGCTATTTAGGAATTGATTCCTGGTGAGATATGCAGTTTGTTTGTTTGCTTCACAGTATGACATGCTGATTGATCCATATCACAATGCATCATCGTGTCTATGCTTTCATGAGAATGGACTTCCAATTGCTCCTTTTGTATGCTTTGATCACCTCTCTCAAGCTTCATGAATCATTTACAATTATTGCAAGTGGTTGCCATGCTCCTATTTGACCTTGGGTAAACTGGACCTTCCAATTAAAATGCATTTCACTTACTTAAAATGTAACCAAGATTCCTCAGGTCAAATCAGCATAGTGGTTAAAAATAGGAGTTTCTTAACACCAATAAAACAGCATATTTCTGCTTCCTCTTTACACACTACTATGGTTCCCATCTGATGCAAATTCCTCCCCACACAGTATCCCTGGGGGCCACTGAAAATGTCACCAGATGTTTGCAAACAAACTCTCTGGGGCCCATCATGTTCCTCCTCTCCCACTCCTCTGCTTTGATGTGTCCTGTTTTGGCCAGCCACAAAAGCGTCATGAAGCTGCCTATGTCCCCGAGGTCTGTTAACATCCACCAAAAAGTGATACTGCTACGATATCTTCATGTGAGATAGAGGCTAGCTTGCTGAGTTCCCAATCCCTCTGAGCCACTCTCTGCCACAGCAGCCACGAAACAGCACTGCCATAGGGACTTAGCATCTTATGGTGCTTTCGCTGAAATAGCTCCTTCAGATTTGACTCTCAGTCCTCTCTGTCTGTGATCAGACTAGAGTGTGGTAATTAAGCCACAAACAAACTGAGTGGCAGACGCTAGGTACTTTTTTAGAATGATCCTGAACTCCTGTATGAACTATTTTTTTCTTTGTCCAAACTGTCTTCTCAGAATGACATCTTCCCTGAGAGATCTGTAGTCTATCATGAAAACAGAGCACCTGTGGTGGGTATGTGCAAGTGGACTTTGTACATACCCCAACATATCTGCCTTATAATGTGACTCTAACTTAGGGTCAAGCTAAGACTCTCTTTATATTAAATAATAGAAAACTGGTAGCTACAGCTTTATGTTGTATCTTCCTATTCTCCCATTCTATGTGTTACCCTGTCCACAGATTATAGATGACATTTATTTTGGAGCTAAATGTCTGCTTATCTTCTGCTGCCTAGTCAGCTCAATTAAATTAGGTAAAAAGTTACTTAGCAAATCGAGTATGCCAGGTATTTGGCAGTTCATACAATATAGCAATAAATAAAGCAGAAACTCTAGACTCTAGGGTTTTCTAGCCTATTGGAAAGATACAAATAAGTATTGACCGTGTAGATTGATGAATTTCACTATAGGGTTAAATATAGACTAGAGCACAGAAGGGAGGAAACTTTGTTACTTCAGGAATCAAAGAAAACTTCCCGAAGGAGAGCATGCCCCAGTGGAGTACTGAAGAACAAACAGACCTTATCAGATGGGTCAGGATAGAGAAGGATGAGGGCAGGAGAGCATTATGAGCCAAGATTCTGAAGCATGTAGATCTGAGGCACACCAAACGTTGGTGTTCTTGAGAGAACGCCAAGTAACTGGATATCATGGGATCATAAGGTAAAGTATTAAAGAAGGGTAGCAGTAGGGGATTGCATCTATTGGTGGCTTCCAGGGCTTATGACCACATCTTCATATTTAGCTATTCCCCCATCTCTAAACCATAAGGATTTGCATCTTCTCTATGGGTTTTGGAAAAAGAAAATGTAACAAGCCTAACTATCCATCACTATTAATAAAACATTTGTAACAGAGAAAAACTAACAAAAACAAACCCAATTCAGTGAATTAGTATAATAATCACTTGCTTGTTCACCTCAGAATTCAATACAGTAGACAGCGGGCTCTGTTCCACACAGTCATTCATGTATCCAAGATTCATCCATCTTATGGAGCAACTATCTTCAACAATTGGTCTCTAAACTTCCATGAAAGAGCAAGAGAAAGCATGGAGACTTCCAGGGAAAGAAAGATATTTGGTTAGGAATGGCATACCACTTTTGCATACGTTCTGGTATTGAGAACCCAGTCACATATCCTCAATCTAATTGTAAGAGAAATTTGGAAACATGGTCTTTCCACACGTTCAAGAAAAAAAAAAAAATGAAGCCATTTAGTCTAAATACCATAGCATTGTCTGAGGCATTTAGGAGCAAGGAAAAACTAGGGTTGATCACTGCCTTTTTTAGTACTATCACTGGCATAAAGGATCACAGAAAATACATAGGGTTATTCCACCATTATATGTTTGTATTGAACAGTAAGCCATTTTCTTGTAATAAAGTCAGGCTGAACACACCATCCTAGGCATTGAGAATGGCAGATGACTATGTTTTGTGCTTCTGTGTATGGATATATATGTGTGAGAGAGGGCTAAACACTTAAATGAGGCCTCGTAAGCTTCTAGAGATGATCACAGAATGAAGTATGCAGCTTTCTAAGCAAGAAGAGTCTGTGAGATTTATTCATGAATACTGTAGTCTGAGAACTAACCCTTAACATTTTCCCTGAGTCTATACTTTTAAGGCCGTTTGCAATTTTTTTCATATAACAAGATGTCACATTCATAAGAACACTTGGCAGCACTGTCTCATAAGACCATTTCTCATTGGCCACAGTTGCAATAGATTCAAATTAAATTCGAGAGGAAAAAAAATGTAACTTTTTATCTTCCAGGAGCAAATATCTATCTAATGACACAGCCCATGTAACATTTACACATAGATCTAAAACGTTAGCTTCTTGGGGAAAATGATAGAAAATGAGGAAGGTCATTTTGGTTCATTACATCAGATTCTTGCAAAGCTCCACAGACTTTTGAGCTAATCCTACATTTTTTATGTTTATCATTTCAGTGCCTTGCTGTACTTGTGGGGCTGTTTTTTCTAAATACCTCTCAAAAAAATCACAAAACATCTTTTCATCAAGATTTAGATGTTATATAAGAATATAAAGCAATAGAATCATTTGTGAAAAGGCATTACATCTCAAGAAACACCTTTATAATGCTGGTTTAGGAGTGGTATTACAATTCATTTTACAGAAGTTATCATTTTGTGTAGGTAGTTGGGTTTACAAACTTTCTTCACTTTTTACTCTCCTCCTTTCACCCTTTGGGTAATTATAATCATCAGTATTTTCATAATGAAGATAATGAAAGTCACTTTCTTATAGTGTCGTTATAGGGATCAAATGAGGTAATATGCATATAATCATTTTGTAATAAAATTTTGCATCTATTATTATCACTTGGTTTCGTCCAGGCAGAAGTGGCTCTCTCTCCCCTGCCCTGGGTGCATTTCTCCATGACAGTTTTATCCTCTTAAGCTGGGATTACTTATCATAAAGTCAGGACTCTGGGATAGGTATAAGTTAGCTTAAGGATAAACTGAATGTATTAGCTCTCAAAATGAAAAGTCGGTGAGACTAGGCTTCAAGCAAAACTAAATTTGAGTGCTCAAATTATATGATCTCTCTCTCCCTTCCTCCTTACTTTTCTCCTTCTTTCCCTCTATCTTTTCCTCTCTCTCCATCTCTAGTTATGTTTTCTTTAAGAACTCTGGAGGCTTTCTATTTCTTATAAAAAAGAAAGCCCATCAAGTCTAAGCTTACATGGTCTTCTAGCTTTTAATTTCAGAAGGAGAGAAACACGCTCAGTCAGTGTTTCTTTTGGTTTGCCCGTAATAACTTTAATTGGTTCTCCCGGGTGAGTCACTGCGTCCCAGGAGAACGTGAACATTTAATCACTCAGGCTTAGTCATCCACTCTGGCAGCAGTGGAATTGGGGATCCCAAAATGACAATCCCAACAGAATCACGTAGACTTGCAAAGAGGTGATTTTCAAAAGGAATGAGGGGCAGATATCACATCAAATTCTATACCATGTTGGACTATGATCTTCTGAGGAGACACAAGTTGGACACAACTTAGTAGTGAGCACATAGTAATAACACTTAAAATACTAGTAGAATATAAGAATGATCCATCTCACTTTTGACTAAATGCAAATTAGCATGGCAAATTGACAAGATAAGTTTGTAAAGCATGAAATGTGTTAGTATTACACATAAGCAACTGAACCTAGGTATTACCCATAACCTGATAATAATCTCAGAACCTTTCAGTTACATTAGCAATACAAAGCAAATTTAGTAAGTAATTGAAAGCATTCAATTTGCATTCAATTCCAATGGAATGATAAATAAGATGGGGAAAACAAGCAGATTCCTCAAAAATCATATTAGATCTCAGCAGTTCAGTTTTTCTTCTTGAGCTCCAGCCCCAAGGCCGGGTGCACTGGCTCACACCTGTAATCTCAGTACTTTTTGGGGCTGAGGTGGGTAATCTCTTGAGCTCAGGAGTTTGAGACAAGCCTGGGCACATGGCAAAATCCCATTTCAATGAAAAATTTAAAAAACAATAGCTGGGCATAGTGGTGTGCACTTGTAGTACCAGCTAGCAAGGAGGCTGAGGTGGAAGGATCATCTGAGTCCAGGTGGTTGAGGCTGCAGTGAACCATGATCATGCCACTGTACTCCAGCCTGGACAACAGAGTGAGATCCTGTCCCAAACAACAATGGTTCTGCTTCTAGTATACAAATGATATCTTCCAGTTAAATTCATTTGAGGTGAAGTCATTTGAAGGGAGAGACTAAGAGCAACTTCATGAAGTCCACCTTTAAATAGAAATGAGCAATTTTGGAAAAAGTTGAGGGTTATTAGACTTTAAGGGCAAGGTGGGACAATTCATTGAGAGGCATATCAGGTGGAACATGAAAATGAGCTGGACAGAATTAAAGTTAAGAAGAAATTGATGAGGATGAAATCCAGTAAGAAGGATAGAACCATGGGAAGTCTCATTCCTAATTAGCAAATGAATACTTCAATTAGAGCCTTGGCTTCATTCTCCTCTTTTGAAAGATTCAAGAGAAATGGGAAAAAAACTGTAAGAAAATGTTGGACTAGTCCTTTGAATCTCTTCCTAGTGTCCAAACTTCTAGGACACTATAGTACTCTGTACTGCCCAGAGGTATTTTCAGATCTTTCATGAAAGATGATTAATGTGGGCTAGTCTGTTTCAAATACAAAGCTCCTATTTTGTAGTCATCACTGCATACCTTTCAATGGGAGGCTTACACTATCTTCTTATAATCTTTTTTTTTTTTTTTGAGACAGAGTTTCACTCTTGTTACCTAGGCTGGAGTGCAATGGCGTGATCTCGGCTCACTGCAACCTCCACCTCCTGGGTTCAGGCAATTCTTCTGCCTCAGCCTCCTTCTTCTTATAATCTTATACCCTAACATCTGTATCCTCATCACTATCTTCAACCATCCTATATGACTCATGTTGTTTTCCACCCTATCTCTATCAGTAGTGTCAGCCAATTCATGTCCACCCTGCTGATCCATCTGCTGTGTTGACTTCAGGTTTGTCTCAGTCTCCTCTCAAATGATGTCCTCCTCCTTACCCATTTCATCTAGCCAGTAATGTGCATTTTAATGGGGGTTGGTTGCATGTGATACCTGACATACAAAAAAATGAGTTTTCAGTTCAAACATACTAAATACTAAGGTGGAGACCAGCAGGAAAGACGTAGAACTTAGGGGATCTTTTAGCACAATCAAATTTATCATCCTACTTTACCACCCTCAATCGGTCATCTAAATGCCCACATCATGGAACCCAACATGTAAGCTCTTTTAAGCTTTTGTACTTGTCTGCTCATATTACACTTTCAAAGTAAAATGAAGACTCATGGGCTCTATAAATGAATTATTGTTTCATTTTATAACCTTGCCTCCACCTCCCTTTCCAAAACATAAGCTAAATTTAGTACCAAGATCTATTCTTCATCTTCATTCCCTGTCAACCAGGTAAAAATGAATGTCATGAGGTAAAAAAAATATATAAGAGCAAAATGTTATTTCACATATGGAAATTCAAGGAACCCGAAATAGTATAACAATTTTGAAAAAAAAAAAAAAGTTGGAGGATTCACATTTCCCAATTTCAAAACTTATTACAAAGTTACAGTAATCAAGACATTATGGGAAGGATAAAGACTATATTAATAGAATTAGATTGAGAGAACAAGAAGAAACCCTCACATTTATAGTCAGTTGATTTTTGACAAGGATGCCAAGATGACAATTTAGCGGAGGAAAGAGTAGTCTTCTTAACAAACGATGCTGGAACATTTGAATATCACATTCAAAACAATTAAGTTGAACCCCTACCTTACATCATAAAGAAAAATTAACTCAATGAACAAATACCTAAATGTAAGAGCTAAAATTGTAAAACTCTTTACAGAAAATAAAAGGTAAGTGTTTGCAGCCTTAAATCTGGCAATGGTTTCTTAAATATGACACTAAGTGAGCAAGCAACAAACGAAAAAATGGATACATTGGATTTCATCAAAAGTAAAAACTTTTGTCCTTCAAAATACATTATAAAGAAAGTGAAAAGACAACTCACAGAATTGGAGAAATTATTTGCAAATCACGTATCTGGTGAAAGGACTTGTATACAGAATATATAAAGAGCTCTTACAACTCAATAATTTTTAAAAATAACCTAATTAAAAATGGGAAAAGGAAAAAAGTTAATAAAATAAATGGAAAAGTAGCTGAACAGACCTTGTCCAAAAAAGATATACAAATGACCAATAAAGACATGAAAAGATGGTCAGCATTATTTGCCATCAGAAAAATGCAACTCAAAACTACAATGAGATATCAATTCATATCCACTAGGATGGCTAGGATAAAAAAGACAAATAATGAAAAATGTTGAAAAGGATGTGGAGAGATTGGAACCCTTACATACTCCCTGTAGCAATAAAATCATGCAGTCAAATTAGAAAACAGTCTGTCAGTTCTTCAGAAGGTTAAACATAGTGTTTTAAACATATGGCCCAGCAATTCCATCCCTACCCAAGAGAAATGAAAATATATGTCCACACGAAAACATGTATGGTTATATAGCAGCTTAACTCATAATAGGTAATAAGTGGGAATAATTCAAATGTCCACCAACTGATGAATCATGACACAAAATGTGGTATATCTACGCAATGGAAAATTACTGTACCACAAAAAGGAATAAAGTACTGAGACATGCTACGACATGTATGAATCTTGAAAACATTATGAAAAGTGAAAGAAGACAATCACAAAGGCCCATGTATTGTATGACTACGTTTATAAGAAATGCCAAGAATAAGCAAATCTATAGAGACAGAAAGTAAGGAAAGTTGTTTTCTAGGGCTTTGAGGAATGGGCAGTAACTCTTAATAGGTACAAGATTTCTTTTAGAAATAATAAAAATGTTCTAAAATTGATGGTGGTGGTTGCACAACTGTGTGACTAGACAAAAAACCATTTAATTATTACCTTTAATGGGTGAATTATATAGCATGTGGATTATGTCTCAACAAAGCTGTTATGTTAAAAAATAAGTGTCCTGTCATTTTTGTTAGGCCACAGGAAATTGAAAACTATGACAAGTTTAACAAAAATCTGTTTTTTTGATTCTGGCTTAGCAGTCATTTCAGACTACATGGTTGCCTTTTATTGATAGTCTATTGGTGAGCTTCATTGATGCCGTAGTCATCAGGGTTTGAAATATTTTTTAAAAATCACCAAAATACCCTAGTTTGAGAGTCCTTTTTGCAAAACTCTCATGACCTCTCTGCATATGTTATACTGAATACTCTCTCAATGGATCATTTCTGTTACTTGAGAATAGATTTGTATAGTCATTTTTCTTTGTGAAGATAAACACTTACTATAATAAGACATGGTGGCTTCTTATTACCGCCAGTATCAAGAACTGTTTCGCTTTTTTCTATTGCTTGTATCACTGGACGTTTCCACTGAAAATTTTATGTTATAAGAGCTATTTCTACCAGGGGGAAGGTGTTGAGAGAATAATAGGTCAGCTTCCTGATTCTTGAGTTAATCAGGAAAGTACAGCTCTTTTCTTTAGAATTTGCCCATCTTATCTTCCTTACTACTTGCCTTTTGCAAGGAGATTGCAATTCTTCATCCAAGACTTCAACCCTATACCAAATGTCTAAGGCATTGTGGTCTAATGTTCAGAAAGCTCCTCCCCAAAAGCAAATGCAATCTGGAATAAGTCTGAGCTCCCTTCATCTCTGAAATTCCTGGAATAGGCCTCATGTTGTCATCTGTCTAAGTCAACAACTTTAACAACCGCCCTTTGATTACTCTTGAGATCATAGTTTATGAAAAAGAAGCTCTGACTTCTCACTCTGACTGAAGGTGTCTAAACAAGAAGCTTAAAATTCTGACTAGAATCTATTTAACCACATAACTAACTAGAAATTCTGACTGGATTATTTGACAACATAAACCAGTAATATGTTTGTGGTTGGTTGGGTTGGGGGGTGCTGTAATAACACTGTGGGCGTGCATTGTAAGTGGGATAGGCACCAAGTATGCAATCAAGACCAATTCATACCCCATGTGAAAATAGAAATTATGTTTTCAATGTCTTCCATCCTTAGACAGGAGAACATTAAATACCTCTAAGTCCACTATTTTGCCTTAGTCTATGGACAAGGAGACTTTCACTTTCATCTCATCCACAGAAATATTGGAAAGAACACATCTAATCTGGTCTCTCTTTATCTCTTACTATGCCCCATAAGAGGTTGCAAGATTAGAAAGAGTAAGACAGGTTTAAGACTACGGCTATTTTCCAGCTTTTCTTTTCACCCTCTTTGTTCTTTGCTTTGCCTAAAAATGGGTTGTGAGACAAAATTAACAATTTTCCATGTATAGATAATGGGGCAGATCCAATCCAGAAGCAGATCTTAAACTCTCAATTTGGAGGAAAGGAGATAATAGGAGAACTTCACTTTAAATCTCAGCTTCCAGCCGCAGTATCTAACCCTTTACGAGGGAGTTATCAGCTATGTAATTAAGGCTAAGGGTGAGATTATTGTTTGGCTCCTCATACTTTCTCTTTATTGGTTAGAACCTAGATAGGAGAACCAGCAAGGCATTGGCTCCAAGCAAAGCAGACCCTTTAGTAGAGAGTGTCTGTGATTATACATGTGTAGGGCTGGAAAAGGCAGGGGCTAATAAAACCAACCACAGTGCACTTCTGTCAATCAACAAACATATATCCAGTACCTAAATACGTAGACAAGATAATAAGATTATGTCTAGCACATTTATTGCACGATAAATAATGGTGAGAGATGTGGCTACAGGGTGAGGAACTTAACTCTTGATACTTCCAGCATACCATCTAGATGATCCTTCCAACACAGTGGCTTCTCAGTTCCTTGGAAAATCTCTCTTCTAATGATCTTGTCCCTCATCCTACCTAAGTTACTCAATTCCATGAGTTTATCCCAGACCTCATCATTACCAATAATGGCAACTCTAGTCATCTCATGTCTTTTACTCTCTGACTACCACCTACTAATTTCCACTCACTCTCAGTACCGTCTCCAACAGTCTCCACTTCACGGATTCTTCCATTGACCCACACCCCTGATGCTTTGTCTCCTTCCTAAACCAGCTTAAATGTCATGGTCCATTTGCATAGACCCTTGATGTCCTTAATTCCACTGCTGCTCCTTTACTTCATATTACACACTAGATAAACCACAACCTAGTTCCAATGTACTCTCCACCCACCCATGCTTGGCATTGAGCATCATGTCTAGCTATAAACACCCAACCACTGCTGACTAATATCAATTTAAATCTATGACTAGGGACTCAAGAGGGCCCTTAACACAGCTCAGCAATTATCTTACACTTCCGTAGTCTATTCACTCCTCCGTGTTCCTAAATCCCTGTTGTAAAATGTCTCCTCTCTCATCAACTCTTCAACACTGCCTTTCCTAAATTCATTTTCAATGGACAACCAGGCTTTCTATGTTGAGAAAATGGAAGTAGTCAGATGAGAATCACAACACCTTCCACCCCCTCTGACCCATCTGCACTTTCCTCTTCTTCGCGCCCACAGATGGACTTTCCACCATCCTACCTAATGCCAATTCTTCCTGTCCTAGCTCCCATCTCTCTTACCTACTTAACAACATTGCCCCAAAAATTCTCTTCTGTCTCTTACAGTTTCTCCCTCTGTCCTAGACCACCCCCATCAGCATACCTACATGTTAATATTACTTTTATTTTTATTTACCTAAAAAAAGTTAATAAATCTTCTCTAGGCCCTATATCCCCTGACAGCTAGTGCTTTATTTGCTTGTTTTCTTTTGTAGCAAGCCTCTTCTTAAAAAGTTTTATATACTTGCTGCCTCCATTTTCTTTATTTGCAGTCTCTTTAATCCATTCCCATCAAGTTTTCACATTTATTGCCCATCAGAGGTATTGTTTTCAAGTTTACACAAAGAGACCCACATTACTAAATGTAATGGCTCAGTCCTCAGTCCTCTTCTTACTTGACTCATCAGCTAAATGAACCAATTTTGTTTTTTGAGACAGAGTCTCACTCTCCTACCCAGGCTGGAATGCAGCGGCACAATCTTGGCTCACTGCAACCTCCACCTGCTGAATTCAAGCAATTCTCCCACCTCAGTCTCCTGAGTAGCTGGGACTACAGGCACGCACCACTATGCCCAACTAATTTTTGTATTTTTAGTAGAGACAGAGTTTTACCATGTTGGTCAGGCTGGTCTCAAACTCCTGACTTCAGGTGATCTGCCCACCTCAGCAATGAAATCAAGGGCATCACGAGTCTATGCAAATTGACCAGGAACTTTACAGGCATGAGCCAATGCCCCTGGCCTGAACCAATTTTTGACACAGTTGGTTTACTTCTCCCTTCTTGACCTTGAGGCTTGCTTCCTTCTTCATTTGGCTTTGAGGATATCACAGTCTGTACTGATGAACAACTCCTTTCAGCCTACTTTGCTTGTCGCTCCCAACTTCTTCTTACTGGAGTGTCCTTGTGCTTGGACTCTGATCCTCTTCTCTCCTCTCCTCTGCATAGACACTGTCCTATGGTGATCTCATCAACTGTTTGCCAATGACTCACAAGTTCATGTACCCAGCCTAGACTTCTCTTCTAAATACCAGACTTATATATTCAACTTAAAATTCCCACTGACTTGTCTAATACATTTATCAAACACGTCTAAAGCTCAATTCCTAATCTTCCCCACCTTCCCTATGAAGTTTGCTCCCATAGAGTGTTAATTAGCTCAACCACTATGGAAGACAGTGTGGTGATTCCTCAAGGGTCTAGAACTAGAAATGCCATTTGACCCAGCAATCTCATTAGTGGGTATTTACCCAAAGGATTATAAATCATTCTTCTATAAAAACACATGCACAAGTATGTTTATTGCAGCACTATTCACAATAGCAAAGACTTGGAACCAACCCAAATGCCCATCAATGATGGACTGGATAAAGAAAATGTGGCATGTATACATCATGGAATACTCTGCAGCCATGAGTTCACGTCCTTTGCAGAGACATGGATGAAGCTGGAAACCATCATTCTCAGCAAACTAACAGAGGAACAGAAAACAAAACACTGTGTGTTCTCACTCATAAGTGAGAGTTGAACAACGAAACACATGGACACAGGGAGGGGAACATCACACACTGGGGCCTGTCAAGGAGTGTGGGACTAGGGGAAGGATAGCATTAGTAGAAATACCTAATGTAGATGAAGGCTTGATGGGTGCAGCTAACCACCATGGCACGTGTGTACCTATGTAACAAACCTGCATGTTCTGTATATGTACCCCAAAACTTAGAGTATAATTTAGAAAAAGAGAAGAAAAAGTTTGCTACCACATATAGCCCCATTTATCTCAACCAATGGCAACTTTTTTATTCCAGTTCCGCAGACCAATAACATTGAGGTTGCTTATGACACCTTTCATATGATATTCAAGGTCATAAGTCCTATTAACTCTGACTTCAACATGTATCTAGTATCCTATCACTTCTCACCAACTTCATTGCCACCATCCTGGTCTGTGCCACTATCTTCACATATCAAGATGGCTGTAATAGCCTCCTGAAATGGTTTGGATATGTGTCCCTACCCAAATCTCATGTTGAACTATAAACGCTAATATTGGAGATGGGGCCTGGTGGTGTGGTGAGTGGATCATGGGGGAGGATTTCCCATGAATAGCTTAGCACCATCCCCTTGAGTACTCTCCTCAAAATTGTGAGTGAGTTCTCCCAAGATCTGGTTGTTTAAAGGTGTGTAGCTCCTCCACCCACCCTCTCTCTTTCTTGCTTCTGCTCCTCTCGTGTAAGATACGCCTACCCTGACTTTACCTTCCACCATGATTGTAAGCATATTCCGAAGCTGAGCAGATGCCAGCATCATGCTTCCTGAATAAACTTCTTTTCTTTATAAATTACCCAGGCTCAGGTATTTCTTCATAGCAACATGATAATGTACTAATACATCTCCTAACTCATCTCCCTTATTTTACACTTGTTGCCCTAGAGTCTGTTCTCAACATGGTAAACAGAGGATTATTGCAAAAAATATTAAGTCAGATTTCAGATTAAATCTGTCCTATGGTCAAAACTCTCTTCCAGATCCTAAGTTTAGAAGTCATAACTTATAATAGTCTTTACTATAGCATTCTTTTTTTTTTTTTTTTTTTTTGAGATGGAGTCCTGCTCTGTGGCAGGCTGGAGCACAGTGGCACAGTCTCAGCTCACTGCAACATCCGCCTCCTGTGTTCAAGCGATTCTTCTGCCTCAGCCTCCCAAGTAGCTGGGACTACAGGTGCGTGCCAAACGCCCAGCTAATTTTTACATTTTTAGTAGAGACGGGGTTTCACCGTGTTGGCCAGGATGGTCTTGACCTCTTGACCTCGTGATCCACCCGCCTCAGCCTCCCAAAGCGCTGAGATTACAGGCTTGAGCTACCATGCCTGGCCCTTTACTATAGCATTCTACAGGCCATACATGATCCGGGTCTCTGCCACTTTCTTGATCTGGTTTTCTGTTTACTCTCATTTTTATTCGTTCTAGTTCAGTCACCACTGCCTTTTTGCCCTTCTTTAAATATGCCAGACCTACTTTCACCTTGGCCTTTATGCCAGTTCTTCCCTTTATCTGGATGATTCTTCCTCAGGCAAGTGTGTGGCTCAGTTCCTCACTAGCTGGATGTCCTCACTGCAATGCCATCTTTTTTAAAATTTCAACTTTTATTTTAGATACAGCAGGTACCTGTGCTGGTTCGTTACATGGGTATATTCTACCCAGTTAATGAGCATAATACCCAATAGATAGCTTTTCAACCCTTCCCTCTCTAGTAGTCCACAGTGCCCATTAGTCCCATGTTTATGTGCATGCACACTCAATGTTTAGCTCACTTTAAAAGTGAGTATTTTGTTTTCTGTTATTATGTTAGTTTTCTTAGGATTATAGCCTCCATCCTGCATCCATGTTGCTTCAAAGGCTGTGGTTTCATTCTTTTTATGGCTGTGTAGTATTCTGTAGTGTATATTTACCACATTTTTAAATACAATCTACCACTGATGGGCACTAGATTGAGTCCATGTCTGCTATTGTGAAGAGTATAGCAATGAACATACAAGTGATGTGTCTTTTTTTTTTTTGGAGTATATACCCAATAATGGGACTGCTGCATCACGTGGTAGCTCCATTTTAAGTTATTTGAGAAATCTCCAAACTACTTTCAATAGTGGCTGGACTAAATTACATTCTCATTAACAGTCTATTAACATTTCCATTTCTCTGCAAGCCTCACCAGCATCTGTTGGCTTTTAACTTTTTAATAATAGCCGTTCTGACTGGTGTGAGATGATATCTACCATATTGCAATGCCACTTTCTTAATGAGGTCTACCCTGGCCACTATTTAAAATAACATCCATGACCCTTATATTTTCTATTCTATTGACATAATCTACATTTCCTTACCTTTCTGTAGCACTATCACCTTGCACTTTGTAAAATTTACTTATTATGCTTATTAGTTAATTTCCTCTCACTGGAATATAAGCTCCAAGAAAATGGTAAGTTTGGAATCTTGTGTTCACTGATGTATCCCAGGAATGTAAAACTGTGAGTAGCATATATTTGGTACTTAATAAACAATTGTTGAATGCCAGATTTGTGCATGCGCTGCATTGTTGAATGCAAGATTGAACTCACAGGAACATTAATGAAAAGTCGGTAGGAATTTATGTGTAATGGGAAGAGCAGTGAGGCAGAAGCCTATGAAGAAAAGTGAGAAAATGTCTGGGATTAGAGAAGCAAAGGGACTTTTAAGAACAAGGGTATCTAACATAAAAGTTGTTTGGTTTGCATCACTACACTGTAGTCCTTTCTCTGGTGGTGTTTTTAAAAACAGTCACGAGTTATTTAACACTTGTCTTATTGAGAGGTGGGAGCCTATGTTCTCTCTCCTTGAATAAATACTCCCATCAGTACAAATATCAGGAGTGAGGCTGTGAGACTTTTGAGGCTGAATGAGAAAAGATCCTGCAGCGGCCGGGTGCGGTGGCTTTCCTTTGTCATCTGGCACCTCTGGAGGCAGAGGTGGGTGGATCACCTGCAGTCAGGAGTTTGAGATCAGCCTGAACGACATAGCGAAACCCAGTCTCTATGAAACAAAAACATTATCCAGGCACAGGGGCACATGCCTGTAATTCCAGCTACTTGGGAGGCCGAGGCGGGAGAATCACTTGAATCCGGGAGGCAGAGGTTGCTGTGAGCCGAGGTTGCACCATTGCACTGCAGCCCAAACGACAAGAGTGAAACTCCATCTCAGGGAAAAAAAGTCATGCAGCTTCTGACTAGTTGTCCTGAATGCTTGCTCTCTTGACACTGGCTTTTGGAATCCAGGCACCACACTATGAGAAGCACAAATCACGCTGAGAGCCCATGGGCAGGTGTCCAGTTGACAGTCACACCTGGGCACAAGCCTCTGAGTCACACGTGTGAGTAGAGACTCATCTAGATGATTCAGCCTTCTGCTGTCTGAGTCACCCCCCTTGTGGCGGCCCAGATATCTAGGAGCAGAGCTGCCATGGCCATAGTGCAGTGTTTGAATTCTTGACCAAAATGATAATAATAATAATAATAATAGTGCACTTAATAAAGTGATTTGTCTTTTTATATCACCAATTTCCAGATTGAGTTTTTAACTGTGGTGATAATAACGGGAACCATTTCCATCCTCCAAAGTCACACATATGACATGCAAGACTAGGTTATGTGTTTGTGGAAATCTACATCAGCATAGAGCAGACAGTAAAGAACAAACAAAGAAAATGAAACTTCCATTTAGAGACTAAGAGTCCTACAGAAACAAAAACTCAGATGTAGAACTGGCTGAGCAAAGATCTCCAGAAAATCTAGGGAAAGCAGACAACTGACCACAGATTGATTGTCAGATGGAGATTTGAGATAACTTATGCCAGATAACTTAAACCTGAGTCTCAGAGGGGAAGCAAATGACCTTTGCATGTTAATTTGCCAGTTAATTGCCAAATAGGATATAAAATGTAGGATATCAACTGTAGGCATCAATATCTTAGAACTGCATCTATCAGCTGCCCTTGTGTCTCGAACTTGAAATCTGGCTTTTTTTCCCAACGCTTCTCTCTCCTCCAGGCCCACATCCAATGCTGGAAGCCGGAAGATTAGAAGTAGTTAAGTGAATGACTTTGGACTCAGCTCTCTGGTTTTGATTCACAACAGCTCCACTTTCTAGCTGTGAATTCTTGGGAAATTTCTGTAACTTCTCCAATATTCTGTTTCCACATCTGTAAGTGGAGATTATAAAAGTGCTAACTTATATGGGCTATTCCAAGGATTACATAAACTAATATGAGGAAAGTGCTTTAAGAAGTGTTTGGAACACAGTAATTCCTCAATAAATTCTAGCTATTCACCTCATCAGTGATCAAGCTTCGTCAGCCACCCTTCTCAACAAACTTTTAAATACACCTTCATTGTTCCATCCATACCTTCTTATTTCCTTCCTTCTTCTCCCCTCCCTCCATCCTACTCTCCAGAAAAGCTCCTGTAATAACCATCTATAAAACAGATCACCAGCCGGGCACGGTGGCTCAAGCCTGTAATCCATCCCAGCACTTTGGCAGGCCGAGGGGGGAGGATCACAAGGTCAAGAGATTGAGACCATCCTGGCCAACATGGTGAAACCCTGTCACTACTAAAAATATAAAAATTAGCTTGGCATGGTGGCATGTGCCTGTAGTCCCAGCTACTCGGGAGGCTGAGGCAGGAGAATTGCTTGAACCCAGGAGGCAAAGGTTGCAGTGAGCCAAGATTGTACCACTGCACTCCAGCCTGGCACGTGACAACAGACTGAGACTCTGTCTCAAAAAAAAAAAACAAAAAAAAACAAGTCACCAGCCAAGGTAAAAATAACCAATGACTCCCCATTGCCTAGAATACCACAAGACCTTCCCAGTGTTAACCTCCCCAACCTCACCACTATGGTGCCTGTAGCCTTTTTTCTTGTAACTGCCTTTTTTCCCACAAATGTGTTTCCTTCACCAGCAATGACCTTTGCCTGCACTTTCCTCATTCTCTAATGTGGTCATTTATGAGAGAATATTCTTGGCAAGGCACACTGAAATCTCTCTGAGAACCCACTGACAGAAACCATAATTCTAAGCATTTTTTTTCTGCTTCATTCTGAAGTAAAAGGTGGGTAGAGGAATGTCAGTGAGCTCACATCAGGGAAACTTCTTTTAATAAATGATCTTCAGGTTCTTCTAAGAGCACTTGAGGTTAAACAGTCCCCTAACTACTGCAGGGCTGCACTGGCCACTCTTTCACTTCTACTTCCCAGCGTACTGCCAGGAAAAAAAAATGCCCATCTGCTGCTCAGCAATTGCACCCGTTCCTCTAATTCTCTAGAAAGAAAGAGATAGGAAAGAGGGAAAAACAATTTATCAAAAGGAATCATAATAACAAAGAAGCTATTAATATTATAATTATTGGTGCATATTTGTCTTTCTACCCTGAGCTCCTTGACACCCACCCAGATAGTGCAAGTACACACATGCACACATGTCATGTGATATTATCATCCCCTGACATACTCAGTATTTGTGTTACTGTTTACTGTCTGTCTGTCCCCTCCTCCTCATGTCACAAAACGCAGACCCCCTAAGACTTAGGTTTTTGTTTACTGTTACATATCTAGTACATAGTAGTAGCAGCTCATGGTAGGTTCTCAAAAAATATTTGATGAATGAATGAATGATAGGTAAGTGGATATTGGAGAGAATTCACTAAAATTATAATCAGTAAAAGTGTTGTTACTTCTTAACTTCACAGCCTTCAGTGAGGTGTTAAAACCAAATACGTCTCGGTATTCTCATCTGCAAAATGTGCAACAAGGATTTTAGAAGGAAAAAAATCACAGAAGGAAGAATCCACTTATCTATATCTCAAGGGTCAGTTCCACACCACCGTCCCTGTGGAAACTTCACCTGTTTCTCCAGATAACATCTGGCATTCACTCTGCTACATTCCCTCTATACTTTCTACAAATGTTTACTACAGTTGATCACTGGGTTCCAATAATGTGCTATAGAGAAGAACAGAGTTTAAAGACTGATCGAGTAGTTTTCCAGAGACCCCAGCTGGAAAACTAACAAGGGCTAGAGAGAAAAGCTGGAAATATACCGGAGGCATTATAAGCACTCTGACAAAAATAAGAAACTTCATAAGAATAAAGGAAAATAGAAAAGGCAATAAGAAGAAAACAATGATCAATGTGCCCAGACTTCCACAAAATCAGGAAATTATCAGCATGGAGTTAGCAGATATTTTAGAGCAAGGAAGTTATATGCTGAGGACAACCGATAGTTCCACGGACATTAGACCCTCCCGGAAAGGGCCGTATGGATGTCATTCATTGCTGCCAGGCAAGGAGATGCCCATTTGTCAGTGAGTCACCTTTTTCCCAACAGAAAGGCCCACACTTACAAAGTGAACAAAGTAGATGCCATATTGGAGGTGGATCTCAGGACTTAACACAGTGCTGAGTAAGAGGAGCCAGATACATGGTCACTGATGTCACAGCTGAAGAGGAACAGTGCCACCCAGTGTTCTGAAGATGCACCTGTCCACATTTAACGCTTTCCATCACTGAAAGAATTTTAGAATCTCTGTTAAAACATATTTTGAACTAAAGTAGAGCCAGTTGATTCGTTGCCAAGTTCTAATGTTGCAGTCACCCATTTTATGCTTTGAGAGAGGGAGGATACATTAGGGAAGAAAAAAAAAGAGGTTGTTGGGAAGTCCCAATTATGCATGAGGATGCAGCCCTGCTGAAACTGGAAGAGAAGGCAATCAACACAGAGAACTGGTCTCAAAAATGTCTGCTTTGTAGAGGGCTGTCATTTGGTGGGACGAGGGCAAATCAAAGGTATGCACTAAACTACTGATTGTGCCAAAGCAAATGTGGCACAGAAGGGAAGCTATGCCATAAACCCGCAAAAGGAGTGCATGCCACCATCCGTGGGAATGGAGAAGGGCACAATCAATGTGCCGTGCACAAGAGGAAGATTAAAACGCTGGACCACTGGGGTCCTGATCCCAGTTACTATTTCCTCACTGCAGATCTTGAGGAAAGCTACCTTAAGTCTCTCTGAATCTCAGTTTCCCCTGTGAAAATGGGGATGCTAACAAGAACCACATCACATTGCAAGAAGGGGTATATAACTTAATGTATTTGAAAGAGCCTAACACAACAGCCAGGACCTATAAATATTCACCAAATGTGGCTTACCGTTAAAGAAAAATACTTCAGGAAAGGTTTTATTGGAAAAGTGACTTCTGAGCTAGACCCCAAAAAACTAGCACTTCAGTTTTTTTTTTTTTTTTTTTGCTGATGAATTCTTATCCTCTTAAATTGGGGGAATAGTTCAAACCCCCTGGGACTGTTTTTTGACAGATATATATATATAAAGCAGTGAGGACTGAGGCAGCCTATCCCTCCAGCCAGTCAAATCAAATGACTCATTCCAAGGGGTCAGTGGATGACAGCTGTCACAGACAGATCACTTATACATCCCGAAGAATCTGCAAGCTATCAGCATAAAGACCGAAAATGGAACAAACTCCCTCTTCTGGAACATTCTTTTCTGCAGAGCTGCAGATGAAGATTGGAGTTTCCAATCTGAGGCTCTTTCCCTGAAGGGTCATAAGCTGTGGCTGAAAATTGCAGATCAGGGAGGTATTTGTTAAAGACAGCAAGATTTCTTGTAACTTTATGCGAGTGAGCTGCCGCTTTTCTGCTTCTAATGGATTCAGAAGGCTTTGTCCCTGGAGAAGATTAAGCTCATTCTATTCTAAAAAACTGATTCCCAGAAATGCCATTGGTGAGAAACACATATTTAAATATTTCTCAGCCCTAACACTGGAATTTATAGATTCCCACAAGTCCGAATCAACAATCACAGCAACACTTCAGGTGAGAGGAAACAGATATCTATTGTGAAAATGAAAAGGCTTCTTTTCCCATACGGCTAAGTGGAAGAAAACGCTTCTGTGCATCCTGATGCTTTGCTTACAGCACCACCTAACGTTCTGGACCATGTACTTTCCTATGCAGGAGAGATCTTCCCTTTAGGACTCTTACAAAATTGATGCTCTTTCACCTTAAATTTGGCAATCACGATAAAATGGAGATCAGCACTGCATAAGGCAACAGAAGTGAAAACTGACACTGTCAACCTAAGAGGCATTTTTTTCTTCTATTTAGAAGAGCAGGAAGAGACATCAGAGCAGAGGAATAAACTTGTGATTATGTGAAAATTAGATGTAATTTAATATTAAAATAATAATTGAGTGCTTACTGTAGGCCTAGCATTGCAAGGTGCTGGTAGTGCTGTAGTGCTAAAGAGGGCAAAATTTTTGCCTTCAAAGAGATAATTTCAAAATTGACAAATAAACTACAGAGTGATTAAGTATGTGATCAAGTTATGAAGAGGGTCATAAGGATACTAAGAGGAAGACACACCTATGAGAGTCTAGAATCAAACCAGAGGAGGCCAAGTTGAATCTTTAAAAATCTAGCCAGGTAAAGGCAAAAAGAGGATAGAGAATTGCTCAGGTTGTGGGGTTTAGAAGATATAGATAGGCAAGGGTGTCAGCCAAATCTGGGGGTCACCCAAGAGCTGCCTACTTCACTGATGGGATGGATCCCTAGTTGTATTGCTTAAATGACATCTTCCCAAACCACCTTCATGGCTGAGCATGCCAGGAGTGAACCCCTTACCCAACCACAGCTGGTAAATTTATAACTGAGACAAGGCAGTCTCTCAGTGGAAAGAAAGTGACATGAAACCTAAGGAACTGTGCAATAGACATGCAGATATGATAAAGCAGCAGAGAAATAAAGGCTGCCTGAAAAAAATATAGTTTACCTACTTTTCACCACTCTTCACTACCAGCATCAGTCTCCTGGATTATTGAAGGAACATTCTAATAGGAGTCCCTGGCTTCTGCCCTTTACCCTCTCAGTCAGTTTTATAAGTACACACAGCAGTCAGAGTGATTCAGTTTCTACTTTAGTCAGATCAGGACACTCACTTCTCTCCTCATCTGTTGGCTTTTGATCTCAGAGTAGAAGCCAAAGCACTTACATTAGCTCACAAAAACCAAAATCATGATATCATCACTTCCCGGATCTAATGCCCTGTTAACTCATCTTCCTTTTCTTGCCCTTGGCTCCCATCTCCCTGGCTTCCTTGCATTTGCTCAGACTTGGACTTGTTACCCCAGGAGGACCTTTGCTTGGACTTGGACTTGTTGCCCCAGGACCTTTCTCAGACTTGGACTTGCTGCCCAAGGACTTTCACTTGGACTTGGACTTGCTCCCCAGGACCTTTGCTCGGACTTGGACTTTGCTGCCCAGGACCTTCCCTCAGACATGGACTTGCTGCCCCTGGACCTTTGCTCAGACTTGGACTTGCTGCCCCAGGGCCTTTGCTTGGACTTGAACTTGCTGCCCCAGGACCTTTGCTTGGACTTGAACTTGCTGTCCCAGGACCTTTGCTCGGACTTGGACTTGCTGCCCCGGGACCTTTGCTCAGACTTGGACTGGCTGCCTCTGGTCCTTTGCACTTGCTGTTCCTTTAGCGTGGAATCTCTCCCTCCAGAGAGCCACATAACTCACTACCTTCTTTAGGATGTGCTCAAATATCAACTTTTTAGCAAGGTCTTTCTTAATGACCCAATTAAAAATGAAAACACTCTGCAACATTTCTTACCCCATTCCTGCTGTATCCTTCTCGGTAGAATGTATCATTATCCAACATACTGCATATTTTTATTATTTATTTTGCTTATTGTCTGTCTTAAACCCTATTGTGAACCCCACTCTCACTAGAATATAGAAAATATATTTTAATTAATTACCTAACTAATTAATGAATGGAGTGGGTCCCTAGTTCTTTTCTAGCTCTTGATCTTAATCTCTTTCCAACCATATATATGCCCATCACTGAGTCCTGCATCCTTTTTTGAAATTCTTCACTTGTGGCTTAAGGTTTTAAAACAGCTTTAGTGCATGTTTCTTATAGATTTTCAAACTTAATGATAACTGATACAATGGGAAGACAGACCTGATGCTTGCAGTGTCTGTCATTACATTTCCAGGTATCCTTAAGCTTGCTTTCTTTCTTCCTTAGGTATCTGCCTCTGTATCTCTGTTTCACTGATGCCTTCTCTGACCACCTTATCTAAAACAGCGTGCTGCTCTCTCCCCTTCACACTCTATACCTATCCATACTTTATTTTCTTCATAGTACATACGTCTCGACTAATATATATTCATTCATTCAATGTCTAGTGCTTTCACTGGAATGCAAACCAGAACAGGGGCTTAACACTTTTATCACTGTATCTTCAGTGTTTAGAATAGTCCAATATACAGTGTATGGATCTATTCCACAAGCACGTTTTAAATGCCAATCACTATTCCAGTTGCTGGGGAAATACGTGCCCTTTGGAAATCTACATTCTAGTGCAGTTAAGTATGAATTCAATGAGCCCAAAGGTGAGAAGCAGATGGAACCTGTGCTGAAGTGTTGCTGGACCTGAAGATTAAGGTGAGAGCTAAAATTAGAAATCACTTCATGGGGGCTGGTGAGTTGTAGGCTTCGGTTGGTTGCTTCGATATCATTTGGCTCTGACCTCTGACACGGGATCAAGATTTTTCTTCCCAGAATTACCCATCTTCCATTTTCAGCAAGAGTTTGGACATGAATGACCTGACCTTCAGCTCTGAGTATGGGCCTTGGCTGACCTAAGCAATCAGCATGTGACCAGTTGGACACTGAAACTGGTCCACAGAAAAGCCTGTGACTCAATTCCAAGACAGGAGACATTTGTTGGAGTTTAAGGGAAGGAAGTGTCTGTCTTCCATGGGAGGTGAAAGAAACGACTTCTCTCTTGTGTTGGACAACTGTGTGTTCTACAACCATTGCAGCTAATATTGTTACCATAAATTAAAGGGTTAAGAGTATAAGGTGACATGTGGAGGTCAAAGCAACATATAGAGAATGACAAAGTCTAGAGACCTGCCCTGACAAATATCATGAATCTGTGCATCAAACTGTGTCTGAAGCACAATGTCTGACTGCATTAGTCTATTTTTAAAATGTTATAAATATACTACCTGAGTCTGGGTAATTTATAAATAAAGGAAGTTTAACTGACTCACAGCTCCACAGGGCTGGGGAGACCTCAGGAAACTTACAATCATTGCAGAAGGCAAAAGAGAAGCAAGTACCTTCTTCACAAGGCAGCAGGAGAGAAAGGGGGCAAGCAGGGAACTGCCAATCACTTTTAAAGCATCAGATCTCATGAGAACTCACTATCACGAGAACAGTAAGGAGGAAATCTGCCCTGAAGATCCAGTTACCTACCATCAGATCTCTCCCTTGACACATGGGGATTACAACTCTAGATGAAATTTGAATGGGAACACAGAACCAAACCATGTCACTGACATTTTTCATCTGATGAGGCAATCGACTATCTTTATGGATTAAATTTCTGGTATAATTTTCAAGCTGTAAAAGCAATACATGTTTGTTGAGACATGACAGACAATAAAAAAAATTTTAAGACAAAACTAACTGGCTTCTTCCATATGCCTTCCCTTCCTACCCTCTGAAATATTTCATATTGACAGATGGATGTTGTTACTGGCTGAATTTTATTCCCCCAACCACCTAACAAAAATTCATATGTTGAAGAGCTAACCCCTCATAACTTAGGATATGACTGTATTTGGAGGTAGGGATGTTGAAGAGGGAATTAGGTTAAAATAAGGTCATTAGGTGTAGTCTTTAACTTCATACGACTGGTATCCTTGCAACAAGAGATTAGGGCACAGACACAGAGGGAGGACCACGTGTAGACACAGGGAGAAGACGGCCATTACAAACCAAGGAAAGAGGCCTGAGAAGAAATCAACCCTGCCAACACCTAATCTTGGACTTCTAGCCTCCAAACTTGTAAGAAAATTAATTTCTGTTGTTTAAGCCGCTGCTGTAGACTGAAGGTTTTCGTTCCCCAAAAGACATATGCTGAAACCTAATCTCCATTATGATTGTATTTGGAGGTGAGCCTTTGGGAAATAATTAGATTTAGTTGAGGTCATGAAGGTAGGGCTCTCATGATGAGATTAGGAACCTTCTATGGGATAATAGCCCAGAGTTCTCTCTCTCTCCACCACGTGAGGATGAATCCTGAAGACAGCTGTCTGCAAACCAGGAAATGGAGCCTCCCTAAGAATCTGAGCATGCCAGCACCCTGATCTGTGCATTCCAGCCTCCAGAATTATGAGAAATAAATTTCAGGTGTTAAGCCACCCAGTCCATGGTACTTTGTAATGACAGCCCTGGAAAACTATGCTGATTTGTATTTCTCTATTCCTTCCTCCTTGCTTTTCCTTATATCTACAACATAGCGACACAAAATGAGAGTTCTATGCTTGTTTTTGTCAAAATAGAGTCCTACTATACTCATTATTCTGCAATTTTCTCTTGTCACAGAACCATGGAAAATGCTAAAAGCCAATTTAAACCAATCTAATTATATCTGTTTTCTAAATTCGTAATGCATGTACCTAAATATAATTTTACATGAATATAATCGTATATGTGCTGAGGTTTTTGAGATATCTGGTTTTTTATGAGATTTGTGGGTTTTTTCTTTTGTTTGGTGGGTTTCTTGTGTATTTTTCATTTCGTTCTATTTTTCTCTGGGCTTGTCTCACCTTCTTCTCTTTCCTCACATCCCAGATAAACCAAATTTAAGACTTCAAGGGTGTCCTTTTAGCCACAGTTTTCTCTGTACCTTATTATGTTTTTTTTTTTTTTTTTTTTTTTTTTTGAGACAGACTTTTATTCTATCAGCCAGGCCAAAGTACAGTGGCATGATTATAGCTTAGTGTAATCTCAAACTCCTGGGCTCAAATGATCTTCCCACCTCACCCTCCAGAGTGGCTGAGACTACAGGCCCATGCCACCACACTGGCTATTTTTATTTTTAGTTTTCGTAGAGATGAACCAGATCTTCTTCACTTTGCTCAAGGTGATCCATCTTCAGCAGGCAAAGACAAAATAGACCAGAGAGACTCCAGAGCCAGAGAAATGCTGTGAAGAAAGCAGTGGACTTTCACACAGGGTGGCCTCCAGATCCATGCCATTTAAGAAACAGCCGTGTGGTTGCTGAGTGCACACTATTTCATGCCACTCATCAGCCTCTTGTCAGCATGTGTGTGCCCTACCACACTGTTCTACTTTCCAGAGCCTCTGGTTTCACCTCTCCTCTGGCTTAGGCACATGCTCAGGACTCAAACATGCTGGAAATATCATAGGTCTAAGAAATGGGTCATTTCACAGATCAGTGGGAAAAAGATAAACTTTTCAAAAGAGTCTATAAGTAAAGAATCCACACAGCCTATGCCTGTGACCTGTAAATATGAAAAACATCAATGTTCGGCTTTAAAAGTAAGCAATAAATGCTAATAAAACCCGTAACTAAGTATTTTTGGTCAATCAAAAGGCAAAATTTAAAAATGTAGTGTTGGCCAGGTGTGGCGGCACATGCCTGTAATCCCAGCACTTCAGGAGGCTGAGGGCAGATCACAAGGTCAAGAGATAGAGACCATCCTGGCCAACATGGTGAAATACCATCTTTACTAAAAATATGAAAATTAGCTGAGCGTGGTGGCACATGCCCGTAGTCCTAGATACTTGGGAGGCTGAGACAGGAGAATCACTTGAACCTGGGAGGTGGAAATTGCGGTGAGCCAAGACTGCACCACTGCACTCCAGTCTGGGTGACAGAGTGAGACTCTTTCTCAAAAAAAAAAAAAACAACTATATATATATATATTTGTATGTATATAGTGTTGCTAAGTATGTAGGGAAACTGGATTGTCCTGTGACGTTGATGAAAGTATAGATTACTGCAAGCTTCCTGAAAGGCTATTTGGTAATTAATAAGCAAATAAAAATGTGACTATTTTTGACCCATAACTCTATCTCTGTGAATATACATTATAACATACAAGTATTTTATTATCATAGACGGCTGTTGACAATGCATGAGGTTTTTAAAAAGTATGAATAGAGGAAACGTTTTCTCTCTGAGAAAAATGTCACTATGCACGTGCATACCCATGTGCACACATACATAAAGTGTATTCTGGAAGAATGTACATAAATTTTAACAATGGTTAATTCAGGGCTATAGACTAATAGATGATTTAATTTTTCTTTGTTTATTTTTTTCTATGAGCATGTATTCATTACTTTTTGTTTAAGTTTTTAAAAGGTTAAAATTACAAAACAGAAATGCAGGTAGCATTCTGTTAAAACAACATACCTACATTTAAGGAGGAAAGAAATAGACTTTAACAACGGCTTTCCCGTATGCCTTACTCTCTTTCCAAATTTGCTACAAGAAATGTACATAGCATGGGTAATTGTTTCTAATTAGGAAGGCTGGGAGGAGAGCAGAGGAAATGTGGCACAGCCCTCACCACATTTTCTTTCTTCCTTTTTTTTTTTAGATGAGGTTGTGCTGTGGTTTATAAAATAATACTAATGATTATTCCTAGAATTTATTATAATGCTATACTTGAAATGCCTGCTTTAAAAAAAAAGCACATGTTATCTCATATTCAATGATGGTTTCTCCCCAGGTTTTCCTCCCCTCCTGTCTCACCACCTCCTCCCTCCAAGTCCACAGTTCTCATGACAATGAAATGAATGGTTGCATACCTCTACAGTTCATATGTTGAAATCTTACCCCTCACTGTGATAGTATTAGGAGGAGACCCCTTTGGAGGAAATTAGGTCATGAGAATGGAGTCATCGTGAATGGTATAAAAGGGACCCTAGAGAGCTCTTTTGCTCTCTTTACACCATATGAGGATTCTACAAAGTCGGTAGTCTGAAATCTGGAAGATGGTCCTCATAGAACCCAACAATGCTGGCACCCTCAGCAGGGATGTCTAGCCTCCAGAATTGTCTGAAATAAATTCCTGTTGTTTGGTGCACCTGTATGGTGCTTTGTTATAGCAGCCTCAATTGACAGATAACATGCTATGGCTTTTGCTTGACTAACTCTGATTCCTGCCTTTGCATTCTGCCTTATATGTGAATGCTACTCTGACCTCCAAATCCTCCGCACAGCTAACCCCTTCTCCAGTCATGAGCATTTGCCTCTGTTTCAAAATACCTGGTTTGCTGAAAACAAGCAATGCAGTTTTTAAAAGAGCTTAATATAAAACAGTGACCATTCATCAAGCACCTACTAGATGCCTTATACTGTGCTAGAACAGATCAGATCGCATCACTCTTCCATCTTAATGTCCACACTAGCCTCCAATTTCATTCATAATCAACCTGTTATCACAATGGCCTACAAGCCTTGTGCCTTCTAGCATCTTGGTCACCCTCTAACTTCATCTCTTCCTACTCCTCCCTTTGCTCACTCCTCTCCAGCTACCTGGCCCCTCTGCCACTCCAAAGTATAAGCAGACATTCTGCCTTGAGGGTTTTCTATCACTATTTCTCTGCTCTGGAATTTTCCCACAGATATTCACTTGGCTCACACTCTCAGCTCCAAGCCTTTGCTTAAATGTCTCCTTCTCATAAGGCTTTCCCTCAACCTTCAGATTAAAGTTGAAATCATCCGTGACCCCAGGACCTTGTCCCTTTCCTACATTTTTCTCCACAGCACTTCCCACCACCTAACTCACTATGCATTTCATTCATTCATTTATTACCTATCTTCCCCCTAGAACATTGACTCCCTGAGGACAGAAATTTGTTTCCATTGTTGTAACCCAGCTCCTTGAAAAATGTCTGGCATATACTAGGCTCTGAATAGATATATGAAAAATAAAGAAATCGATGATTTATAGACAATATTGTTCATTTTCATAGCCATTTCTGAAAGCAGGCATTCAAAATTTTATTTACAGAAAAACAAACTGAACAAGAAATTAAGAGTGTGAAAATGTCACTCACCCAGAAACAGTTAACTAGATTGCAAATCCACAATCGTCAGGCTTCAAGGCCAATCGTCTTTCCACTCAGACTGTCTTACAACCACCCTAATGGAACATATTTTCCAAAGATATGGAGGGATTCAAATCATTCTAGTGCGTATTGTACCTTTCAAAATCCTGTTAGTCCTATTGATAACCCCATATGCCAGACTTAAATGCTTAAATCAGTAAGATAATAAACATCTATTCCATTTGTAGGCCATTCGTGTATCTTGCCATAGCCCAATACTGCAGATGCTCTTTTCAGCAGTGCAGCATCATTGGCCTTGACAAAGCAATTCACTTTGCAGTTAGATATACCTGGGCTCTAGCGCCAGACCCTGCATGTACTATCTGAGTGGCCTGAAGCAATTTGCCTCATTCTCCTGATCCTCTAGGTTCTCATCTGTAAAATAAGTTTAATATTCCAACCTCACGAGATTCTTGGCCGGACGCGATGGCTCACGCCAGTAATCACAGCACTTTGGGAGGCCGATGTGGGCAGATCACCTGAGGTCAAGAGTTCAAGACCAGCCTGACCAACATGGAGAAACCCCGTCTCTGCCAAAAATACAAAAAATTAGGTGGGTTTGATAGCGCATGCCTGTAATCCCAGCTACTTGGGAGGCTGAGGCAGTAGAGTCGCTTGAACCCAGGAGGCAAAAGTTGTGGTGAGCTGAGATTGTGCCATTGCACTCAAGCCTGGGCAACAAGATGGAAATTGTCTCAATAAATAAATAAATAAATAAATAAATAATTTTTTTAAAATGAAAAAGAAATCCAGCCCCAGGAGATTCTTGCTAGAATTACTAAAAGCATGCACATAAAGTGCCTAGCACAGTGCTTGGCACTTAGTAGTAAATGTGCAATAAAAGATCTGTATCTTCCTCAGCTGGCAACTGACAAGAGTAACAGTGAATTTCTTGGACCCATGGTCAAGGGGCTAGTATCTCCAGTCCCCTCATGAGTGAAGAATGCATTAAAGACAGCATTCTCATGCAGGGTGCCAATGGCCATTTCTGATACCTCCATTTATTTCTTTGTAGCAGATCCTTAACAAATTAGAGTATTTGTATTATGTCAGAAAAAGTGAATTGCACAAATGTTACACTTTGCCCACCTTTTACTTCAATTTCATGCTAAGGTAATTTGATTATTCAAAGTGTGTGTGTGTGTGTGTGTGTGTGTGTGGCACATTCACTGTGTGTAATTATTCGTATACTACGTCTCAATGTTTCATAAATACTACCTCACTTAAGAGGGTAGTGAAACACCCATTTACAGATGAGTATACTGTGTGTTTTTTTTAGTATGTTTTTGATTTTTTACTTTGTTTTCTTACCACGTTTTTTACTTAGTTTTTGAAATTACCTTATTCACGTATTTAAGTATTTATTATCTTTCTCTCCTAAACTGTGAGCTCTTAGAAGAGAGAGACCATGTACGTTTTTCTTTCCTCCTGCATCTCCAGTGCCTACATCAGTGTCTGCAAGACATGAGGTTGGTTAATTATGGTTTATTTTTAATGGCAAAAAACCTCAATTGCTTTAGCACCAACCTATAATTGGTGTTGCATACATACGTGTAAAAGAGAAAATGTACAATACATTTTCCTGAAAAGAATTGACCAGCCTGAATCCCGACGATACGCTCTTCTGATAAACTACTTGATTAATATTACTTGATATATTAAAATCCTGAACGTATTTTCTAGAAAATTACCCAACTATCATGAATACTTAAAATCCTAACTTGTACTATAAACAACTCATACCACTTCTGGATGATGTGTGTACACCTTCTTCCCACCAACTTTACCCCCACTACCCAGTCTTCCTTAGGAGAACAGAAAGAAACGTTTTAAAAACCATCCCTGAAATCCCAACTATATACTCAGCAGATTCTCTTTTCTCTTTTTACTAAATTCTTGGAGGTTTTCTTTTTTTTTTTTTTTTTTTTTAATTTTTTATTGGATTATAGGTTTTGGGGTACATGAGCAGAGCATGCAAGACAGTTGCGTAGGTACACACATGGCAGTGTGCTTTCTTTTCTTCTCCCCTTCACCCACATTTGGCTTTTCTCCCCAGGCTATCCCTCCCCACCTCCCCCTCCCACTGGCCCTCCCCTTTTCCCCCCAATAGACCCCAGTGTTTAGTACTCCCCTTTCTGTGTCCATGTGTTCTCATTTTTCATCACCCACCTATGAGTGAGAATATGCGGTGTTTCATTTTCTGTTCTTGTGTCAGTTACCACGGTGAAGTTTCAGTTGTGTTGTTTATAGTGTAATAATATTATAATGAGATCTACAAATATATAGACAGCCTAAAAATATTTTTGTGCATGGCTTGGAGAGGTATCTTCAAGAGTATCATTTGAGGTATTCTTAAGAGTAAAAACATTCTGGAGTTATACCCTTATCATTGTTGTTTTTTTTCTTTTTTGAGACAGAGTTTCGCACTCGTTACCAAGGCTGGAGTGCAATGGTGCGATCTCGGCTCACTGCAATCTCCGCCTCCTGGGTTCAGGCAATTCTCCTGCCTCAGCCTCCAGAGTAGCTGGGACTACAGGCACACGCCACCATGCCCAGCTAAGCTTTTGTATTTTTAGTAGAGACGGGGTTTCACCATTTTGACCAGGATGGTCTCGATCTCTTGACCTCGTGATCCACCCGCCTCGGCCTCCCAAAGTGCTGGGATTACAGGCGTGAGCCACCGCGCCCGGCCCTTTTTTCTTATTATTCACACACAGGTGAGAACATATTGATGCCAAAGATGCCCTTAAGCCCTTTGTACTCTGTGAAGAAGCTCCGATTGAGTTCAACAACTTTCAGTGAATCATTGAAAGACATGTTGTTGTTTAACTTTTTGCAGTACCCCAGAGCAATAAAAGATTTTCAACATTTTTGTAATAGTCTAACCAGATCTTATAAAATATGCAAGCTACATTTTGAAGAATACAAAAAACATAGCTCTAATATGTACTAAAAGCTGAAAGAAGCAAAACAATAATAAGCAAGAACAAATACAAATTGCTAAAGCTTTTATTTCCTGTAAGGATTTTTTCTTAAGAATTTTACTGTATACATTTGAGGTTTCCAAAATGATGTTTCAGGATACATACAGATAGTAAAATCACGACAATAATGAAGCCGATTAACATAGCTATCATCTCACATAGTTCTTTCTGTGACAAGAGCAGCTAAAATCTATTTATTTAACAAAAACCCCTAATACAAAGAGTCCTGTAAGGTTTTAATTAGACCCAATTTTGTTGAGCCTGGAATGGGAAGAAAATAATGAGCTTCTATTGTGGGAGGTTATGATAATCAGAATTCCTGACAATACTGATTTACTGCAAGGCACAAGAAAGGCCTGGTCTCAGACAGTGGGGTGGAGGGCACGCAGATGCAATCTCTGTGAAAAGGGATGAGCAGCTTGGCCAACACACTAAATTTCTGTATGCAAAAGCTCGTGATCGCTCCAGTCTACAGGAATGCAGACATCTTTTTCCCATCTTCTTTGGTATTAAAAATATATAAACTCTCTCATTGATGCAGTGGGAAAAATTTTGGAGGACATGGGCACTACATCCTTTATTCAACCAATGCGGTTAAAGAAAAGAAGGGTTTTCTAAAGCTCCATAAATGAAATAGACCCAGGAGAAGGCAAAGAGTTGTTTTTTTTTTTTTATGTTTAGTTGTTGAAAAAATAGAACAAATTAGCAAATTTTCAAAAAAAATTAAAAATCTAAATTTACCATCTTAGTATAGAGTCTTTTCATCTATGTAGGCATAGAGATTTTTGAAGTTGGGATGAGCAAGTTTGGTGACTTCTAGAGACTTTTTATTTTATTTTATTTTATTTTATATTTTATTTATATGACTACATTGATACAATTTGATCATAAGACTGGATGTGTAGACAGAATGCAGAGATTGAAGATTCCCAAGAACCATCATAGCACATGTGTACCTATGTAACAAACCTGCATGTTCTGCACATGTATCCCAGAACTTAAAGTAAAATTTAAAAAAAAAAAAATGAAGAAAATTAGAATAGAAAATCTAAGTTGGGTGACTTGGCAAACACCTTTTATAAACACCATCATCCCAAGACATAAGAAGAATCTCATTTTCATAACCTACTTCTTAATGAAGATTTGGCCATGTGAGTCCACTAATACGTCCTACCAATAGATGCACTGGTTTAAGATGTCTCTTCAAAAGTGAACAACAGGAGGCAGCCACCAGAACATAGAATTCCTTTTCCCAGAGGTTTGGGAATGAAGTAGCGGAGGTTCAAGCATACAGAGGCTAGCATCCTGTGTCTGTGTCCAGGCATGACATCAGTGGGGTCTGCTATATCAGCCTTGCATTGTGGTTTAGGTAATAATTCTTGAAAATGAAGCTTTCAAGCCTGATTCTTTGGCTTTTCTTGGAAGTCCCTAAGTTCTCTGTTACTTTCATACATTTCTTTTCTGCTCAAGCATACTAGAAGGGTATGGTAGCTGATCTCCAAAGATGGCCCCGCTATGAGCCTTCCCTCCCAGTATCCACAACCTTGCACTGTCCCCTCCTCTTGAATCTGGGCTGACCCTGTGACGCACTCACAGCTGAGTGCAGGGGAGTGACACTATGACTTTCATGACAGTCATAAGAATTCTTGAACTTCTGCCTGCTGGAAATGGTGGCTCTTGGGAAGCTCTGATTTGGAACCCAGCTGCCATGCTCTCAGAAACTCGAGACACCATTCTACTCCCTCCTCCTAGGAGTTGGAATTTTTTAGATTCCATGCATAAGTGTGATCATAAAGGATACTTGTCTCTTTGTGCCTGGCTTCTTTCACTAGTGTAATGTCCTTTAGGTTCATCTATGTTGTCAAAAATGACATAATTTCCTGTTTTAAAGGCTGAATCGTATTCCATTCTGCATATATATTACATTTTAAAAAACACTCATCCATTGATGGACACAGGTTGTTTTCATATCTTGAGTATTGTGAATAACGCTGCAATGAACATGGATGCAGAAATATTTTCGACACACGGATTTCAATCCCTTTGGGTAGAGACCCAGAAATGGGATTGCTGGATCATGTGGTAATTCTAGTTTTAGTTTCTTGAGGAAACTACATACTGTTTTTCCAAAATGGCTGCACTCATTTATAATATGATCAACATTGTACAAGGATTCCCTTTTCTCTACCTCCTCGCCAACACTTGTTATCTTTCCTCTTTTTCTTATCAAAAGCTGGAAAGTGAGGTGAACAGGGAGAAGGGAAAAGTTATTCAAAAGTAGTACAAAGTTTCAGATCAAAAGGAGGAATAAATTCTGGTGCTTCACTACACAGCATGGTGACTATAGTAATAATGTATCGTATAATTCAAAATAGCTACAAGAGAGATTTAAATGTTCTCACTACAAAGAAATGATAAATATTTGAGGTGATGGGTATGCTAATTTACCTGATGTAATCATTCCACAACTGATACATGTATCAAAGCATCACGTCGTACTCTATAAATACATCAAATTATTATTTGTCAATTAAAATAATAAAACTAATAAAAAAGAGAAACAGGCTACATGGAAAAGCTATGTATAGTGTCAGGACAAATGAAATTAAAATTAAGAGGCTTAATTCTCCCTATTGAAAATAAGGAAAGATATTTCCCTCCCCTTCTTTTCATAGTATTTGCTTTAGAAAACTTGTCGTTTTAAACACTTTCTCCTTCTTCAAGGGGATATGCCCTTTTTTCTAGATAAATCCTTTTAAAGACTAGGCAGGCCTATTCTCAGCAGTATGATCCAGGAATGCCTGGGATTCTCTAAGGCCTGGGGGCCATTTCTTTGAAATTGAACATCAAGGGCGACAGCACCCCTAACTCCCAATTTCTGTGAGAGAACTGTAATCTAACTTTGGTGGATATCTTGATCCAAGTTGCAAAACACTTCCTATTACAGAGCTACCACAATGTCACCCAATTACCAGGAAAAGTCAGGATAAACTAAATATGTCAAATGGCACTGACAATCCATCTTACTTGGTGGCTAGTTATCGTTTATCTTGAAAACAAGGATGCCATGGGTAGTAAGTGATTGTCTATGTAAAAAGGCAAAATGTTTCTCAGGCTTTGCGGTGCCTTGGCGGGTTGCCTGTGATGTGCGTTAGTGGATTGTCTCTGATGTGCATTGCATTCTGGTTTAATGTTTATTAAATAATAAAACTTTTGTTTATCCATAACCTTTCTGGACAGATTTTCTGGGTTAGGGAAATAAATTAGTTTTAAATTATGTTTCCCCAACAGTAGATGCCTTGTGTCAGCCCCCTTGGAGGTCCCAGATGACAGGCAGCACTGTCAGCCATGGAGTGCGCAGTCCTGACATCCAGCCCCGTGAGCCCTCAGATGACTGCAGCCCCAGCCCACATCTGACCACAGCTATGGGAGACTCTGCAAGCCAGAAATGCCCAGTTGAACCCAGTCAATCATAGAAGCATGAAAGATAACTGCCAATTATTGTTTTAGGTCACTAAGTTTTGAGGTCACTTATCACACAGAAAGAGATAACCAAAATAAGTGACTTGTTCTTGCAATTAAGAACTCTGGCTGATACATAGAACCTTTCCTCTCCTTTGTGAAGAGTATCCTGAGAAATTAGAGTGCTTTCCACCTCTGAATTCCCCATTGAAACTGGTGTTATTTTCTTCACAGAGTAGTTACTAATTTTTTTTTTTTTTTTTTTTTTTTTTTTTTTTTTTTTTTTTTTTTTTTTGCTTAAATCTCTTTTTGGACAGATTGGGATTTAAACAAAATAAAAACAACAAGTTGGATGCAATGCCTGTCAGTTGAACAGGATATTTTTATCTAACAACTGCTTCTAAAAAGCATTTGCTTCCCGTTTGTTTACATACTCTGCAAATAATTTTCCTACAGTTTAAAGCCAATACACAGGAAATTATGTTTAGAAAGTGCCAAGAGACTTTCAAAACCATTTTTGAGCTCAAAAAACCATTCACATTTCAAAACCATTCACGGGGCATTTCACACTTAAGCTCATTCCAGTGACACCATTTTGGGCTTCTGTGCCCACCTTTCTTCCATTTTAAGGGTATAATTAAAAGCTCCCTATTTGTTCACCATAGGGACCTTTTCCATAAGCATCCACTGAACACTGTAAAGACTGAAAAGAAATGATTAGGTGCAAAAACTGCTATCTGGAGGGATTCATTGTTCCCTTTCTCTGGAGCGTCAGCCTGTGCATGTAACAATTACCGGATTATGTTTCTGCAGATGCACACTGTCTCCTGCACCTGGACTTTCACATCCCCTGGCAGATTACCGACTCCAAAGGTCTGAAGATGAAAGCAATCCAGACATGGTCTTCATGCCTTTTTCAGGATTGGCAGATGCCTTTTAGTTGCGATTTAAGTTGAGCTTTGGAGACTGAAAGCTGCTTTCCGTATCTGATCTGGGTCTCTCCTGATGTGATTAGTCCTCAGCTGAGGTGCCCCAGAAGCATGTGCTGGAAGCATCAATTTCCCATCCTTCCTCATGACCATTTTTAAAAGCTGCACAGGACAGGAATCAGCATACCAACCATTTACCCAGAAAAGACTGTTGTAAAGGAGATGTATTGAATGAAAACCAGACTGCATAGTCTATTCTAAGCAACTCCCTTATGATCTGGCTTGCTGAAATCTCTGAGTTACTTCTGTTATCCACAGAGTCTGGGAAAATGACCTCATAACAGGGAGTTAAAAAGTACTTGAGCAATTTAGAAAAGTTCATTCACAGTCTCAGCAACTTTATCTGAAACAAAAGACAAAATGTTAATATGTATCTCTCAGAGTTGGCAGAAAGTCTAAAAATGATAAGCATGTAGGTAATAGCCCTAGCATTGTGTCTGGCTCCTTGTAAAGCACTGAATCAATGTCACCTTTAAGTACTGCCATGTTCAAGGTAATAAATGGGAGCAATGCATTCTGCTTTGGGCAATATGCTTTAAGAGGGACACTGGAAAGTATAGTACTACAAAAGCGGGAGGAAAAGGGGAGGAGAGAGGAAGAAAAAGGTGAAAAAGGTGCAGAAGGATAAGGAGGAGACAGAAAAGAGAGAGGGAAAGAAAGGAGAGGAAGATAATCAGCAGGAGGAAGGACCTTTCCATAAAGCCAGTATCATATGCTCCAGATATCATGCCTGGAGCATATAAAACACAGAGATCATAAGATTTGAAATGTCTCATGGTTAAGGGAGCAGACTTTGTTCACTTCACAATTACAAATATAACACTTACTTCATGCCCAGTGTGCTATGGAGGACTGGGTATACAAACATGGTCCCTGCCTTCATGGAACTGGGAGTACAGCAGAGGAGACAGTAATTTAATAGGTCACTACTATACCATGTGTTATGGGAGAAATATAGCGCTTTGGGCACTAGGCTATCTGGGACAGCAGAAGTACAGGTGGCTGTCCTGGAGCAGAGCATGTAAGTAATGTTTTGGGGGAAAGGGGAAGGTGTGGGTTTTCCAGAAACGCTTCCACCTGGCACTCACGTGGACTAGGATACCTGGGAAATTACGTAACCATGTTCAGTCTCAGGTGTGCATTTGCCAAATGGGAATAATAACAGTTCCTGCTGCCTCATAGGGGTGTTGTGAAGAATCAATACAGCAACCTGCCTAAAGTGTTTTTTCCTGTGCCTGCCACAGGACAGAGCCCATTGTAAATCTGTTATTTTCATTTGGGAGGGAGAAGAAACAGCGTACTCCGGGTTCCTCTAGCCCTCCTTTCCTGAATGGTCACCTGTTTTCTAGAACATGGATAATTGGAACATTCATTTCTTCATCCATTTGTTTAGCAATAATTTGTCCAGCTCCTACAGCCCTGGAAAGTTAACATTGTAGCAGAGGAAACAAAAAAGTGAACATTGTCATTCTGAGAGATATGTGATTCTTACGAGAATATATGGATACATATTATTATCATAAGTCAGAGAGTCAGATTTCTGCTCAATCATGTAAGCAGACTGGCCTCCAAATGAAATATAATTCACACTATATTTATTGTACAGGCTGTGCATTAGGTTTTCGTGGGGAGCCTTTTTAAAATGTAAATACTCAATCCTTAGCCCAGACCAATCGAATCCACATATTGGACCATGGTATGATTTAAAAGCTACTCATACTTTCTGAAAACGAAAGGCAATCCAGGTGAGTGCAATGTGCCTGCAGGGTTAAGAACAATTTGTTTAGAATCACTGCCTGCCTTTCAAATGTCAGCGTCCTTCAGAGCCGCCCACGTTTTCCTCTTTCCTCCTGTTACCTACTGCGTGTTCTCAGCCCCCTGCAGCTTTAGAAATCTTTCCTTCAGCTCCAGACACACATGCCTCACTGCATGATGGTCCACACAGGAAGATACAGGCAATTCCACCCTCTGTCTTTATCATCTCCCCATCTCAGTGAATGGGGCCGCAGTCCACCACACACACGTTTTCCACACCTAGTCCATCAGCTGGGCAAGTCCATGGCCCTCAGCAGCCTCTCCCCACAACCAATCTTCTCCATCCCCTCTGCCCCTTTGAAGGTGGTCATGACACGACGTTTCCCCAACTGCCTTCTAACTGGTCTCCCATCAGCCACACTGCCCAAATGCACATCTGACCATGGCTGCCTCGCTGGATAAAATGCTTTCTTGGCTCCTGGTGGTTTTCAGAGTAAAATCCAGGCTCCAGGACAGCATACACAACATGCCATGGCCTGGGAAAGGCCCAGCCTGCAGCCTCATCTTTGCCATTCTCTCACCCATGCCATGAGCTCTGGCCCAGCTCAGCTTCCTCGCACACACTCCTCTCTCTACCTGGAATGTCTTTTTCATAGTTGTCACTGGACAACTACTTTGTACCCTTTAAAACTTCTCAAGAACTCTCTTCCTGACAGGCAGGCCTTCTACACAAGCCACAGATGAGGGGGAAATCTCACTCCACTGTGTCCAGGAGCCCCTGTGCTCACCTCTGCTGTATTCATTCCACTGTGTTGAACTGTGCCTAGCCCATTGGCTTGGTGTATCTGGGCTGCCTCACAAAATACCACCAACTAGATGGCTTACAAACAACCAAAATTTATCTCTCACAGTTCTGGAGGCTGGGAGGTTCAAGATCAAGATACTGGAAGATTCAGACTCTGGTGAGTGCCCACTCCCTGGTTCATGAATAGTCCTCTTCTCACTGTGTCCTCGCATGGCAGAAGGGATGAGGAATCTCTCTGGGGCGTCTTTTACAAGGACACAAATTCTATTCATGAGGGCGCCACCCTCATGACCTAATCGCTTCCCAATGGTCTCACTTCCCAATACCATAACCTTGGGGGTTAGGGTTTCAACAAATGAATTTGGGAAAAGGGGCAGAAATATTTAATCTATAACACCCATCGTAGGTGCTCAGTAAGTTTTTAAAGATGCCTGATTGATTTGAACTACAAAGATCTTTAAGAGAGAGCTGAATGTATTTCTGTTACTGAACAAATGTAGACAGCCTTGGAGAGCATGCAGGACTCTAGGCCGCCCCATTCGATGATTCTGGAGTGTCCATATGCAGCATTGTGTGTCCAGGCATAAGATAGGAAAACCAACTAGAACAGAGAAAGAACTGGCCCCAGTCACCAATGCCAATGTGGCACAATTAACTCTAGCATGAGTCCAGTGTAAATTCATATCCGAACAGTTAGCAACAGGTCTATCACTAGAGTCAGACTGATCTGAGTTCAAATTCCAAGCCCTCATTTAACAGCTAAATGGTCTGGTGCAGGTTACTTAACATTTCTAAGCCTCAGTTTTTTGAGATATAAAATGGGGTTGATAAATTAGATGCCTTTATTATAAGCCTATTGTGGGGATTTAATGAGATTAACTACCTGGCATCTAGCACATCACACCCCTGCAAACAGCGTTACAGGAGTGGGACAGCGTCAGACTGCCAAGGCAGGAGATTTAGATTTATTAACCTTTTCAAGAAAGCAATGCCAGGGTGCCATTTCTATTATGAATGAAAACTGGGAGCCAGGATTCAGAGACACAAGGCCACTTCAGCTGATGGGCCACTGTAGAGTCTCCCCTTCTACTGATTCTAAACCTTGTGAAAATGACCCCAGTGCAATCGAGAAAGGACAGAAAATGCCTTAAGGACTATATACTGCCACAACTCCTGGTGTATTTGTTTGCAATAACAAGTACCATAGACAGGATGACTTAACAGACATATATTATCTCACAGTTCTGGAGGCCAGAAGTCCACGATCAAAGTGTCACAGGGTTGGTGTCTTTTATGACCTCTCTCCTGGGCTAAGAGACAGCCACTTTCTTACTGTGTCTTCACATCACCCTCCCTCTGCATATGCCTGTGTCATGACATCCTCTTCTGATAAGAACACCAGTCATATTGGATTAGGGCTACCCCAATGACCTCGTTTTAATTTAATTACTTCTTCCCTTCCCCATATACTGCTGCATTTTGAGGTACTGAGGGTTAGAGCTTTACCATGTGAATTTTGTTAAACAAAATGAGAAAACAATTCAGCCCATAACAGCTGCTTACCAAAATCTTTCCCAAAAGCATGGATTCTGGACTTCACTCTATTCACACTGACAATCACACCAGAAAGGTGGCTAGAGGGATACCATACCCAGGAATCTCTAGCTTTTTGGGCTCAGAATAATCCGTTTTTTACTGCACTCCAAGTCTTTCCCCTCATGGATTTATCCTTTGTCCACTGCCAGCGTCTATCCCAAATTCCTGCCTGACTTTCTTCGAAGGTAGAGGTTGTTAGACTACAGTTGTTCCTTCCTAAATTATTACTTCCTTTATTATTAAGGAGTTTTCTCATTTTAATATTATTTATATGGGGAGAAGGCCTTACAACCAGAGCAAGAATGGCAGGTCCCCAAACACCACCCCTGCCTATCTCTCAGCCCTACCTCCCACTTTCTACTTTGCCCTGTCTTCTCTGATTGCGCTGGGCCTTGGCTGTTACTCAAATTCACAAGCAGGTTCCCGCCACAAAGTCTTCAAACTTATGTTTCCCTGTGTATCCAGCACTCTTGCCCTAAATCACCACTGAATTCATTCTTTACTTCATTTGGTTCTCAGCTTAAATGTCACCTTCCCTGAGAGAAGTCGGACTACTCTATTTAACTAGAAAACCACCCATCCCTCCAAAAATACTTCCTGAAATTCTATTCTTGATCAGGCTGAGACCAGGGAACAGAAAATCCACAGATACATGAGGCATAACCCCAGCCCTGCCCAGAGGATCTTACAGGCAGCTGCAAACATTGTGTTAGAGTGGTATAATGAGATATATATATATATATATATATATATATATATATATATATATATATGATATATCTTATATATTTACTTAAAAAGTAAATACATAATACTATAATATATATAATACTATAATGAATAAGTCCAGCTGGGCGCCTGGTGGCTCACTCTTGTAATCCCAGCATTTTGGGAGGCTGAGACAGGTGGATCAGTTGAGGTCAGGAGTTCAAGACCAGCCTGGCCAACATGGTGAAAACCCATCTCTACTAAAAATACAAAAATTAACTGGGCATGGTGGTGCACACCTATAATCCCAGTTACTAGGGAGACTGAGATGGGAGAATCATTTGAACCCTGAAGGCAGAGGTTACAGTGAGCCTAGATCATGCCACTGCACTCCAGCCTGGGTGACAAGAATGAAACTCCATCTTAAAAAATAAAGCAATAAATAAAAATAATGACTAAGTTCCAGTAACAGACAACATTTGCTGGACACTTCATATTGAGCTAGCTGCATAGTCATGAAGGCCATCACACATCTTAGAGTAGAAAGGGAAAGAGAAGCAAAAAGGTGCAGAATAATAAGCAATTCTCACACTTCCCAAAGATGTCTGACAAACATCCACATCTGCCCAGCTAGAAACATACAGGAAGGAGGAATACTGAGCACTAAGAATTAGACACTGATACCTTGACCAACCTTCTTGCAGAACATTTTCTGTCTGGAAATTGGTCCAGGAACAGCCATGTGTTGGGAGCGGTCATTTACATAACTTAGTAATTAGATTTCTAGCATCCCAGGACCCTGTGTTAGCTTCCTATCATATGAGTCTCTGATACATTCTCGTAAATTGAGTATGATGGTTAATTTTATGTGTCAACTTGATTGGGTCACAGGGTGCCTAGACGTCTGGACAAATACCATTCTGCGTATGCCTGTGAAGATGTTTTTGGATGAGATTAACATTTAAATCGCTAGACAAGTAAAGCAGATTGCCCTCCCCTGTGTGTGTGGGCCTCACCAATCGATTGAAGATCTGAAGACAGCAAAAAGGCTGCGTAAGAAAGAGTATGTCCTGCGTGGCTGCTTAAGCTGGGACGTTGGTCTTCTCCTGCCCTTGGACAGGAATTTACATCATTGACTCTCCTAGGTCTCTAGCTTGCTGGCTTGTTGCAGATTGTGGAGGTTCTCAGCCACAAGTGAGCCAGTTCTTATGAATGAATGAATGAATCCTAGTGATTCTGTTCTCTGGAGAAAGCTAATACAGCAAGCATGGAATCTGATCTGACTTCTGTGGCTTCTGTGACCTATTCTTCACAGGGTTAGGGGTGGCTGACGAGGGTGACTCTGTGAGGCCACATAGGGAGCTACAAGGACTGCCAATGACAACAGCGGCCTCTACTGTGGGCACAATAAATAGCAGCCAGCCACTTCATGAGGTGACTACAACCCACTTCATGCAGGAACTGTTCCACACTATTTCATACCTATTGTACTTTGGAGAAGGAGCCCTAACCACATTTTACTGTGGAAGAAATCAGTCAGGTACTTGTCCAAGGTCTTGCAGACATATTCCTGGGACAAACTACCACTGAATATCCTAAGTCGAAGTGCTTAATGACTTCCCATAGCCCAGCAAGGAGCTCGACCTGATGGCCTGTCGGGCAGATTACCTGACATGCACTGACATGTGCAATCAGTGACTCAAAAGGAAATGAGGTAATAATGTTTAAAAATTGTGAAATTTCACAGGAAATTTGTATTCCCAGCTTCTCATGGAAAATAGGAAAATCTGGCAATTCTGCTCACAGTCTCCGCATGACAATGGTGGGCTACACACAAGTAAGGGCTGACCGTCTGGGCACAGTTTTGGATCCTCAGTTTGCCATGGACTCTAATGTCTCTCTCATCTGTTACTGTCTGGCCCCACAGGCTTTTTGTTTGTGTGTTTGTTTTGAGACAGACTCTCACTGTTGCCCAGGCTGGAGTGTATTGGCTCAATGTCAGCTCACTGCAACCTCCGTCTCCCAGGTCCAAATGATTCTCCTGTCTCGGCCTCTTGAGCAGCTGGGATTACAGGTGTGCATCATCACGCCCAGCTAATTTTTGTATTTTTAGTAGAGACAGGATTTGTATTTTAGTAGAGACATGTTGGCCAGGCTGGTCTCAAACTCCTGGCCTCAAGTGATCCGCTCATCTTGGCCTCCCCTTTAAAGTGCTGGGATTGCAGGTATGCGCCACCACACCTGGCCACCCTGCAGGCTTTTGAATTGACTACTCTTTTTCTTGCCTTCTCCCTCTTCATTTTAGCAATACTAAGATATTTCCCCCATGGTCTCTGAGAGCTTCTATGCTTTTTCCCGCTGTCCTCTTTGCCTGATAGAGGAAGAATAAATTAACTATTGCTGAATTAGACTGAAATCACATTTTCAAGCATGAAAGGATTTGGCTGGACAAAGCCATAGGATCAATGTAACATCATCCTCTGGATAGTTTCAGCCTATTTATTCAAAAGAAACCAAAGGGGTGGTGGAGTTTACTGTTATTATTAAAAGATGAACATTTCTGCTCTATATCTGTTGTTTCCCTCCAAGCAGAAGGAGCACCATCACAGTAACACAGCTGGGTTCTCCCAACTTTCACTTAACTCTCAGGGAAGATTGCATTTGGATGAATTTAAAAGAAAGACTTGGACATTCACAGCTCAGCCCTTTTGTCTCCCCTTTTTTGCTATGGGCTAATTTGCCTACAGAAGGCATATGTTTTATTTTGTCTCTGTTATGTGGTAAAAGGAATTTACCTCAGTTAAAAAAAAAAAAAAAGGAAAGAAAGAAAACTGCAGGTTCTCAGCCCCAACTATGTCTAGGAGGGCAAGGCTGTGTGGTAGATTATTTGCTAAAATGGCCACAATTACTCCTTGCCCTGTATGCAGCCCTGTTAAATGCTCCATACCCCTTCTCGGGGCAGAGACCTGGGGGCAGAGTCGTGGGAGCGAGGAAGAGATCATGAGGTTTCTGGATATTACCTTTCATTTCTAACTTTATTTCTGCTTGGAGTGATTAGATTCTTCATGATGAAGAAGACAAGCTATTGTCTTTACCCATCCAACATTTGAGCTCTCCACAGATGAAGAACAATCCACCTTCACTCTGGAATCTGAAATGCCAAAATTTGCTTTTCCATCCTTCCCTGGAACAAGCTGGCCTTCCGCACTCCAGAACCTGAGACAAAAGTCTTCCCTGCCCAGAAATGTTCTGCCAGAAGGTTCACAGAATTTCTAAATGCCTTATTCATCATCAAAGCGTTACACTCCACATTGCTTCAGAACAAGAATCCTATTCTACAGTGAAAAAACGACAGACATTTAAGTCTATGGGATTCACTAATCTTGTCATATACCCTATGTCCCAAGCACTCATGGCCTTCTTCTACTACCTTAAAAGATGGAGTTGCAGTTATGCATATAAAATATGGTATATGACTATGAGCCAGATGGTAATATATAGGCTGTTTCTTCTATAGTCAGAGTACATTGCAGTCCATTACCACAACTCTGGACTTGAAGGGTTTAGGAAATTTAGTATCTAAGAGAAGAATGTTCCCTCTAGGACTCATAACACTGTTTTCTTTAAATGGAAAGCTGAGCTGCCACCTCCCTATGCAGGTTCTTTCACTGGAGGAGCAGGGAGAAATAAGAGTTAAGGTGTTGGTTGGGGTGATTATTTCTGTCAAGCTAAGAGAGGCAGCATTGATTACCCCATAATGGGTAATGGGAAGTCAAAGGCAACAGGAAATGTGTAGCAGAGAACTCACAAATGCGTAAACACCAAGCCCGACCTTATAAACAGTTACAGTTAATAGTTCTCAGCATCTGACACTTTTTCCTCATTGTCTTGCATGCACACGACTATATTGACTAATATTCTGCTTTCTTCTCCGTCCTGCTATGTTTTATAAGGTGGATGAGTGCTAGTTAACTTCAGCATTTACTTCCATGGAATGCAGAATTTTGAGACAGGATTGTGACTGGACTGGAATAAGAATAAGGAAGCTTCAGACACTCTAGACTTGGAGTGGAATTCAGCAACTTAAATGGCGTTGTGTTGGCTTCTTCATGGGAGATGAGAATATTTTCAGGTTTCTGAGGCATATTTGCATTGTATTAGGTGATATTTTTGTTGACTGATTTATTTTGTGGTTTTCTGCTGTTGACAGTGAAAATGTGGGAGAAACAAAGTGGATGTGCTGATGCTGCATAGTAAAATGGGTGCACATTTGTCATGATTTTCTGCTGTCCAGCATGTAAAGCCTCCTGTGTATGGAAAATCTACCTGGTAAGGCAGAACCCCTCCCCTGCTTGAATCTCGATATGCCATCTCTGTGCTTTCCCACCATTCTTACAGCTAGGTACTTGACCTCAACATTACCTACCAGGTTTAACCACACGAAACTTTGAATTAGAAAGTAGTGATGCAAAAGAAAAAAAGGGCAGGGCCTCTCTGAATCTCTGCTTGTAGTGGGAAGCAGCAGCTGTAGCAGCAGGCACCCCGAGTAACCAGAGGCAACAGGAGCAAGGTCCAGTGTCAGTGAACAGTGCTAGTGACAACTGTGTGTCCGTGTTACAAGCAGCAGCCTGGTAATGCTTCACAGGCCAGTCTCATGTAACTTGTCTATAGCTACTGAGCCAAAACCTCAGGCTTTCCTGACTGCTCTATGAGCTACCCAGTTATCGTGTCCTGAATTCCTTTTTGGCTCGAATCAGTCAGACTTGATTTCTATTGGATGAAATTTAGAACTCTGACTCATTCAAAACATGTATCTAATGACGATTAACTGAACTTTTATCATGTGGCAGGCACTAGGGGCTATTAGATGCCCCAGATACGAGAGTGAGCAAATGAAGATATGATTGCTGCCTACATGAAACTTATAAGCTAGAGATGGAGATATTAATAGAATAATAATGAAAATACATTTGATATAATTCTGTTGTCTTTTCCACATTTACAGTTCCTTGAAGTTCACGATATTACTTTCTCCTGGCACTAAAGTAAGAGGATTTAGATCGGAAGAAATGAGGCAAAATGTTATCCATGAGTAGGTGAGAGGTGAATTAGACATAACTAGTATTTTTTAAAATACTTTTCTGCATTTTACAGTTTCTTTTTAATTAGCATGCATGTCTTCTTAAAACATAATTTTCATTAGAGAGATTGGACTTTACTCTCCAGCTGGAATCACTGAAACCTGCAAAGACTTGTAGTTAATGCTATCAAAAACTGCTTTTCACTAGCCTATGTCATTATAACAGCAGTTAGAAACTGAAGTTGGTCTATGTGAGATTATACTAAATTTGTTAACATAATATGTCTCAACGTGATTTAGAAGATATGCTTTATTTTCTTGTTAGCACTATGATAAAACAAGTAAAGCAGGCCAGACTATATTAAGAACAATTTTATTGAATATTAGAATAAACTACCATGGAGAAAAACTAGTCTTAAAAGATTTGCAATTAAATTAGACCGTTTTGGATATGACTTATTAAATGTCTAGGCTCTGTCACCTGCTTAGTTATATAAAATTGTATTACTTTACCTCCATGGTGGGAGAACAGTCGTATCAACATCAGTGACACCTTTCTCACTTCTCTCCCTCCACAGCTCATTCTGCATGCTGTGCTTGTTTATCTGAGCCATCTAATGGTCCCTTATGCTCTGACTTTCCCATCCTACCAAGCTTGCCTGTAGTTGTGCCATTTAAAAGTCTACAAACTTCACTGTGGTTTTGGACAATTAGTTCAAAACTAAGTTTGGGAGCAAGGTGGGAAATTCCACTTACCACATATTATGAGTCCATAGGGTTTCCTTGGATCAACTAATCCCTTTGTTGGAAAATTAGATTCCTTTCCATTCATTTCCAAGAAGGCTATAGAAATAGCCTTCTGTTTCTGTTTCATTTAGAAACAAAGCTAGGGGTTTTGCCATGTTGGCCAGGCTGTTCTCAAACTCCTGGACCTCACGTGATCTGCCCCACTTGGCCTCCCAAAGTGCTGGGATCACAGGCATGAGCCACCACACCTGGCCTATCAATATTAATTGAAAGTATTTAGCCATAGAACTCTGTGTGATGAATGATCGCTTGCTGCATGATTCAGTCACACCAACTCTCCTAGCTTTGAAAATTATCTATTATTATGCTCTATTATCTATAATCTAAACAGATCTGTGATTTAGAGAGAGCCATTTTTTACTGACTTTAGGTTCATTGCCTGCACACACAATAACTTTTTGTTTAAATGCTGCATTCTAATGTGGTATTTTTGAACCAATTTAAGCAACAATTAGATTTGATTGAATTCAAATTTACATCAAAATTCAATCACATGTGACGACACCAGTGAAAATGACTGTTGGGACAATTTCCTGGATCTAGGGATGGTTGAGTTAGACAGTGACAGCTACAGTGCCAGGCTGCAGGAATTTATACCTTCCTTTCCGTAGCTGGTGAGTTTCGGCTGACAGCAAATGTCAGGTGTATTCTTATACCAGAAACATTTAAATGAGAAAAAAAAATGCATCTTAGAATTGAGCTAATATGGTGTTTTTATTTTATGACTTAACTCTTTGAGATCTGAGCATCTCTTGTTCTCACATTAGAAACCCCCATAGTAACGCACTGGCTCTCAGATGCTCCCATCACTTCCCTGTGACCTCAGTGCTTATTTCTGGATCTAGCAAGGCAGTTTGATTCATGCACTTGTCAAAAACATTGAGAACTTCTTTTGCTGGGCTAGGCCTAATTCTTGCTCTTTTAAAATAAATACCTTGTTAAAAATCTAGGACACAAAGAGACTTATGGTTCTCTAATCAAAACAATATGATACAACGACCAGAATTATCCATACTAGTTTCAGTCATCTGCTTGCAAAGTAGATTTTCTCATATTTCCAAGCAGGTCTACTACCTCTCTCCCTTATTTCATTAGATATAAATAGGATTTAGTTGCAACTGGGTTTCTGCTTTAAAGGTATAAATTGTTCTGGCTTTACTTCTAATAACTCCCTATCCCACCACCTCCTTCCCCTCTACCCCTGCCAATTCAAGGTAGACATAATTAGTAGTGATAATAACTAATTAGTAGTGATAAATAGCTAAATTTGAGTCAAATTTAATAACTATCCTACCCCCACTCGTCATTTAGAATAAATGACCATGCATTTATCTTTAATAAATGACTAGGTACATTAAAGATCAAGATGGAACAATGTATGGACAAAGATTTCTCATAGGAATGCACACATATTGCATGTACGAGTATTATAATATTTTAAAGTTTATTTTCTGAGAGAGACGAAGGTTGATATAATTAGAACGTGTTTGAAACAATAGTTACAGTTTGAAACCAATAGTCAACAGTCACAATTTCTTACTTCTGTCTTTTTCCCAAATGAGAGAAAAACAAACGATTACATGGTGATTGTAATTTAGCTTCGAGCCTTTAAAAGGAGACTCAATACAAAGCCTACTGGCATTTTTTAAGAAATTAGAAACAGATGGAAAGCATGATTCTTCCTCTGGAGGGTTTGACACTCTTTCTGCAAAACAGATTGGAAAAGAGACAATAATTGCCTCTAAATCCACCGAGTGGAAGGATGCGTCTCCTGTTGGGCCTTCTAATTTGCTCTTCAGATGACTTTGCACACTGTCTGTGGTGAAGATCTTGGGTTTGTGAACAGAGAGGGCTGAGTTCAAATTCCTGGGTCATAACCGACTCGTGTGACTTTGGGGAAACTAATCTCTCTGTGCCTCAATTTCCTCATGCTAAAACAATGTGTACACTTATGCTTATCCATTCAGAGTTTTGTGAGGATTATATCAGAAAATGTACTTAAGGTACTTAGCGTGATAGTTGGCACATACAAACAGCTTGCTAAATTACACCACCCGTGATTACTTTTATACGCTAGTAATTATTAGCGATAGTTACAGTAAAAACTAGTAGTAGTAATTGGGGGATACATAACTAACCACTCCCAAACTTAGTGGCTTAAAGTAACAGCGATTTCTTCAGCTAATGCTCCTGTGTGTTGACGATTTGAGCTGGTCTTAGGTGGATGTGGGTTTTGGCTAGGCTGAGTTTTGAATCTTTGTTTAGCTGGTAGACCAGCAGGGGTTGGCTGATATATGGTGGCCTCATCTGGAATGGTTAGGAGAATTGGGGCCTCTCTCTTTGAATAGAAAGACCAGGCTTCTTCACCCTTTCGAAGTCTTTGCTCACATAATGTTTCTCACTGTCTCTTTGGTCAAAGCAAGTTACAAGAATAACGCAGACTCGGGGATGAGGAAAGATCTGTCTCTTTGGGGGAGGAGTTTTTTTGTTTTTTGTTTTTGAGATTCCTCAAAATCAACTGCAAGAGTGTTGTAGCCAGAGGTAGAAAAAGGAAAGCCATTTTCCAATCTACCATGAAGACCTTTCCATACTTCGGTTGACCTATCTGTGTTTCTTGTCCTGATATTTTTTCCCCTTCCTCCCTCCCACTCTTCTGTTTATATTCCCACTCTTCCTCAAATATTTATTAAATAAAATATTCCATGTACAGGAGATACAGCAATAAATAAGATTTGATTCCCATTGTCATAAAAGTCTTGTAAAAGATCTCACTGCCTAGAATGCGACAATATTTAAGAGGTTTTTTTTCTTTCCTTTTTGCAGATCCCCTACACTCTGTGTTAAATGCTAAAGCTAGCTACGCTTTTAGTAAATAACAATGAGAGCTAATGCTTTCCTCTAATTGTTTAAAATGATAGTGTTTCTAAGGGTTTCCAGCTGCTTTGTCTGATTTAATCAAGAACTCTTAACCTGATTACCTCAAGATTTTGCTCCCTATCTATTTGCAATTCTCTTTATAAAGCAGAGGTGACTGAGACATTTGGCTCATGGTGTGATCTGAGTGTCTGTCTTGCACAATGTTCTGGATAGCACAGAAAAGGTCCAGTAATGATCTTCTGGATTAGAGGTTGTTAAAGGGTAAACTCGCTAGGCCTGGTAGCTCATGTCTGTAATCCCAGTGCTTTGGGAGGCCGAGGTGGGAAGATCACCTGAGGTCAGGCGCTCAAGACCAGCCTGATCAACGTGGTAAAACCCTGTCTCTACTAAAAATACAAAATTAGCTAGGCATGGTGGTGCATGCCTATAACTCCAGCTAATTGGGAGGTTGAGGCAGGATAGTTGCCTGAACCTGGGAGAAGGAGGTTGCAGTGAGCCAAGATTGCACCATTGTACTCCAGTCTGGGCAGTAAGAACAAAACTTCATCTCAAAAAAAGAAAAGTAAACTGAGGCATAATAAAAATTTTAAAGAGTTTATTTGCACAAACAGCAATGCATGAATAGGGCTGCTTGGGAACCACTTCTGAGGGAACGCCAGGGGAAGGCTTCTATAGAATGGACAGAGAAGTAAAGCAAAGCAAGTATTTGATTGATTATAATTATGTAGTCGCCATACTTGGTTTATTCCATTAGAAAGTCCCTGTTTATATACGTTTGCTGGTAACTTCTGAATGGTTGAGCTTAAGTTCTGTTTTTCTTGAATTTCAACATTTTTAATAAATAGCTCAAGATAAGTATTGCTTATGGGTGCAAATCAAGCAAGGCTTAGTTCACTTACTAGACCTAACTGGTTTTATCTGCTGAGGGATTCTTTAGACCCGGTCTGCATCTTCATTTACTTTAGCAAGACTTATCCTTTTCATATGTTTTCATAAGTGTTTCCAGTTCCTTTTGGGGGGAAACAGAATTCAAACTGAGGTTTTCTAAGTCTAAAGTCTGTGTTTTTTTATGCCTCATAAGAACTGGAAAGCCCTCAGTTACAATTAATCAATGGTAAAATGAAATGGAATGAAATGAAACAAAAAGGGCATATTATTGATCTATAGTGAGAAAGAAAAACTAAGCAATGAGAACATCCAATTGCATCATTATGACTTTTTTGGAATAAGCTTTTAGGAGGAGTAAATGTATAGCCTGATTAGTTCTTTCCTATAAACTGTAAATTGGCTGGCAATTACCTTTGAAGCACTAAAATGCATGCTAATTAAAAATGAATTATCTCAGTGCAGGATTTAGAAATTGGAACAAATACTGGACTAAACTGGAAACAGAGCTATTTTGGACAATTTGAGCTGAAAGCTGATGCTCTAATAGGATGTCAACAATGACCTTTCTAATATTACTTTGACCTCTTACTTTCTGAGAAGGAATAAAAGAAGGGACAAAGAACTTCTATTTTAATGGCATGTATTCTGAAAATGTGCCAGAAAACATAAAAAAAGAAAGTACTCTCCTCTTTAAATGCTAGTGAATGTCTTTCCTGATTTGAACTCAACATTGGCTTTTGAAGAGTTTAAACAAAATAAACAGGTACTATTAGTGATGATTAATATATAGGTCATGAGGTAACAAATATTCCAGTCCTGACTCTTGTTCTTATAAATAAGGACAAGTTAACGTCCACATTACCTTGGTTCTTTACCCCACCTGGACATGCAGGCCTTAGAAGCCCTTCCTAGAATCCACCCCAGTTATTGAGAATCCCCGCTACCTGCTATGTACCACAAAAAGCACTACGGCCCTTCAGAGACAGGATGGAGGTATGCAAATTAGCTCTGGGATCTTGAAAGTGGCACCTAAAAGCCAACTTAGAGGTCTTGGAAGGTCTTTTTGGACTTAGTGATATTTGAAAATAATTTGTTCCTTTTTTTTTTTAAGTCAGTTGCAAAGACTGCAGCAATCACACACCTTATTCATTGCATACTTTCTGTTCAAAGTCCTTTTTTTGTTATTTTTTTCCCCATATTTCCCTATTCTCATTCCCTTTCCCCTCATCTGCTTATGTATAATTGTTAAAATCCATGTTTTCTGGCTGAGCACAGTGGCTAATGCCTGTAATACCAGCACTTTGGGAGGCCTAGGCAGGCAGATCACGAGGTCAGGAGTTCAAGACCAGCCTGGCCAACATGGTGAAACCCCATCTCTACTAAAAAAAAATACAAAAACTGCTGGGTGTGGTGGCCAGAGCCTGTAATCTCAGCTACCTGGAAGTTTGAGGCAGGAGACTCACTTGAACCTGGGAGGGAGAGGTTGCAGTGAGCCAAGATTGTGCCATCGCACTCCAGCTGGGGTGACAAGAGCAAGACTCCATCTCAAAAAGAAAACATGTTTTCTATGTACATGTTTTTTATTTTAAAAAGACAATGACACAAATAGCACTGTGATATAAATACTGATGCTTCTTAATTCAGCATTTTTTTTTTTTTTTGAGATGGATTTCACTCTTGTTGCCCAGGCTGGAGTGCAGTGGTCTTGGCTCACTGCAACTTCCGCCTCCCGGGTTCAAGTAATTCTCCTGCCTCAGCCTCCCAAGTAGCTGGGATTACAGGCACCCACCACCACACCTAGCTAATTTTCGCAATTTTAGTAAAGACAGGGCTTCACCATGTTGGCCAGGCTGGTTTTGAACTCCTGAGCTCAAGTAATCTGCCTGCCTCGGCCTCCCAAAGTGCTGGGATTACTGGCATGGGCCACCGCACCCGGCCAGGTCTGCATTTTTAAGATCAATCCATATTGCTGATACGCACCCACAGTACATATGAATCTACCCTGTTCTGCAAGTGACAAACACCTAGGTGGCCTCCAACTCCCCATTACCATGAACAAAACTTCAGTGAATCTTTTTATGCATGTTCCTTATGGACCCTGGTGAGAAATTTTCCAGGATATATACCCAGAAGATGATCTCCAGGTCATAGGGCATACTTACTTACACCGAACACTCACAGGGAGTTTGGAAGTTAGCTAGAAGAGGGGAGAGGAAAGCCCACTCTAGCAGGGCAAAGAGCGTGGGCAAAAGAATGGAAGAGTGCTACAGCAGAGTGGTTTCTGAGAATTGTACACTCATTAGGGCCAGGGAAAGCAGAGCATAAGTTGTCATGTGGGGGAACTGAAGAGCTCTCAATGTCAGGCCTTGAAAGGCTTCCTGTGCTAAACTAAGGGAATTGAATTGTAGATTGAACACTCTACTGAGCCATAGACAAGTGTTAGCAGGTGAGAGGTCATAGTCATTTGCATTTCTACAAAGGAATAACTGAGGCTGGGAAATTTGTAAGGAAAAGATCTTCATTTGGGCCACAGTTCTGCAAACTGTATAAGAAGCATGGTGCCAGTGTCTCCTTCCAGCAAGGGCTTCAGGGAGTTTCTACTCATGGTGGAAGTGGGTGGGAAGCAGGCATCACCCAGGTGTGAGAGAGGGGAAGGAGGTACCAGAAATTTTTTAGCAATCGGATTGTGCAGGAACTAACAGAGAACTTATTCATTACCTTAAGGAAGGCACCAAATTGTCTATAACGGATCCATCCCACATCTCCCACACATCTTCCACCTAGGTCCCATCTCCAATTTGGGGGATCAAATTTCAGTATGAGATTTGGAGGGAACAAACATCCAAATCATATCAGAGTTATCATTAGATTTGCATGTTAGAAAGGGCACTCTGCCTGCCCTGCACCCTGGCAAAAGCATCACCTCCAACACTGAGCTCAAACACGAAAGTGGCCCAAACACCAAGGCAGTGCATCCCCTCTTAAAGGGATCTGGTGGCTGGTCTCCATGTCTACCACACACAGTGTGCAGGACAAGAGCTGAGCAGTGTGGGCATCAAGTGAGATGGCTAAATCCCAGTTCCTGCCAGCCCAGACTGGGCTCTAAGAGAGGAGCACTGACACAGGGGGATAGACAGGGGAAGGGTGTTTGCAAAAGGGGACAGAAAGAGTGGGCCAGGGGGGGCTAACCCTCCTAGACCAAGTACCAAAGATGATGGCAGACTCACTGCTTTCAGAAGTAGGAGGTGGGGGGCCGGGCATGGTGGCTCACACCTGTAATCCCAGCACTTTGGGAGGCCAAGGCAGGCAGAACACTTGAGGCCAGGAGTTTGAGACCAGCCTGGCCAACATGGCAAAACCACATCTCTACTAAAAATACAAAAATTAGCCAGGTGTGGTGGCATACACCTGTTGTTCCAGTTCTTCGGACGCTGAGGTGGGAGAATTGTTTGAACCTAGGAGGCACAGGCTGCAGTGAGCTGAGATTGCATCACTGCACTCCAGCCTGGGTGACAGTGAGACTGTGTCTCAAAAAAACAAAAAGGAAGTGGGGGCTGACTGGAGGGATCTACTGGCAGAACTCTGATCCAGACGATAGGATAGAGAACGGGTAGGGGTATAAGAGAACGGGTAGGGGTATGGTAACATTGCTACCTAAATCCTATGTGCACAAACGAGGAAAAAAAATGCTGGTACTGTATATATAACTGAAACATGATGACACCATTATTTCTGACATTCAGTTGTCCTTCCTCAGAATCTTTGGCTGCTGATTTTATTTCTGGCAACAATACAAAACCAAACGACCAAGAGGATTAAAAAAGAAAAAAAACAAAACAGTCTGCACAGGACAATTCCAGGGCCTTTGGGATCTGCATCTTTTTCAAGGTAATGTAAGCAGGGATGTCTGTCCTTTTGGAGTCGTGTCTTCCCTTGGCTCCTGGGGCACTGTACCCTCTAGATCTCATCTCTCTCTGTGCCTTCACTGGCTCCACATCCTCCCTCAAAGGGCTCTCTCTGACACCCAGCGTCAGCTCCTGTCCCAGGGCCAAAGATTTCCAAATCTCCCACCCTAAGATCCCTCAGCCCACCTTCATCCTGGCTTGCCCAGCTGCCTTCAGATTTATTCACTCAGATGTCTCCCTCTGATGTCACCTCAAGCTCAGTATGTCAAGGAGAAACTCATACGTTCTTCACATCCCTTCCCTAAAACAGCATTTCTTCCTGACTCGTCTACTGCTCTCCAGCACCACCACTTTCCTTGTTCCAACCTTGGAGTTACATAACTAACAGATGCCTCTCTATTGCTCCCAAGTCAGCAGCCAACAAATCCCAGGGATTCTTTTTCTACAGTAAGATTCGGCTCTTTCTTTTCCTACTGCCACCGGCAAGACTAACCACCTAACATTCTCTTCTGTAATGAAGCCTTCCAATTTGGCTGCCTACCTCCACGGTTTCTCTACCACACCATTCCCCCTGCAGAGCTGTGCTTCTGATAATTTAATGCAAATCACAGAACAGTTTCTTAAAAGACATTCCAAGGTTGAATGTAAAGTTATTAACTAGTTTTGTTTACTTGTTTTTGTTTTCATACTGTTGAATAAAATACTTTATTTATCTAGTTATGACTTAATATACTCTGGCCCCCAACTGTGTGCCAGGCAAGGATACATAAATGTGAACAGAATATGGCTTTTGCCAATTTCTGAAAAGCATATAGGCCCATGGTAAAACACAAGCACTCATGACAGTTTATTTAGGACGCAGTGTGGAAAGTGCTGTAGCAGAGAGGAATCAAGATAACACCAAAGTCTTGGGGAGAAAGCTAGGAGCAGGAAAGACTTTATAGATGATAAAATAGGCAACAGTGCATTGAAACATAAGTGAGTGTTGGCCAAGCACTTGGTAGTTTGGTCTTTACTGTTAGCAAGGGACAGTTTCTCTCTCTCTCTTTTTTTTTTTGGAGACAGAGTCTTGCTCTGTCGCCCAGGCTGGAGTGCAGTGGTGCGATCTCAGGTCCCTGCAACCTCTAACTCCTGGGTTCAAGAGATTCTCCTGCCTCAGCCTCCCAAGTAGCTGAGTGAGATTACAGGCATGCGCCACCATGCCCGGCTAATATTTGTATTGTCAGTAGAGACGGGTTTCACCGTATTGGCCAGTCTGGTCTCCAACTCCTGACCTCAGGTGATCCACCCTCTGCCCGCTTCGGCCTC